>NC_134404.1:256332670-256632670 GCF_038048845.1 Mixophyes fleayi | reverse complement strand
ACTTTACATTAAAAAAAACTTGGGACACTTAAACTGCAGTCCAGTTCATAAATGTCATTTATTGTCTGTTTATTAATATCTAAAGACAAATGTTACAGTGCATTTCTGAAAATGTGTTTATGGCCTAGCCTAAATTCTTAACTGATTTGGTTTTGCTAAAAATTCAGTATTTTATATATGTTTTTTAGATATTTTGTTTTATTTCTCTACGTTACATTTCACTATTTCATCAATAAAATATAAAATAATATTTTATAAAGTAGACCCTTTATTGTGAACATTTTACTATGTAAAGGTAGTAAAACTCCATATAGACAGGAGATGTCCCTCTATCATTAAAGCACACGTCTAAAATAGTTTATAGATAAGTGGAAAAAAATAGTAGCCCTGTATCTGATGGCCACAACCTTGGTACATCAAAAAGACTTAAAAACTCTGATGGAAGTCACATTCTGTTAAAGAATTAATAATCAATTGGTGACTGGCATTTATGTGCAGCTACCATTGTTATGAACTGTCATTTTGAAACTTTTAAATCAGTCGGCTGCAGGCAACCATAACTGTCCTTTTATCTTAACTGCACCTGCTTTCTCCTCTGGTTACCTGTCAGCTTGGTGTAGCTCAGTATATTTTTTCATTAGCAAAACGGAGAACAGGTGGGGAGTGAGAGAGGAAGATTATGTGGCAAGTCGGGTACCAAGATGATTTCAAGTGCAGCCATCTCTGTTAGTGTGCATGCACTATGTTCTTTCCAAATTTGTGTGGGTTTCCTCCCACAATCTTAAAGCATACTTGTAGACTAAATGTCTGTTACAAACATTTTATGGTGGGGAAGAAAATAATAAGCAGTTCTGCTAGGACCAATGCTTCTCATATCACAGTGACTGTCATTTATTCTCTCGATATAAATAAATGGGGAACAATTTTACCTGGACACACCCTTACCAAAACTTGGACATCCATTATCCCAAGCATTTGAGCAATGCGTTGTAATCAGAAGGGCTTTCTTTGCCAGTCGGTCTGTTGAGGGAATAGGGATATACTTCCTGCACAGTTTATCCGGGTTTCTTTCTCACTGTCAGTAACCGAATGTTACTGACCCCTCCTACTGGTGTCACCTTGCCACCAGACACTTGCCAACTGTGCAATAGTTGTAGGAGAATCCCGCTGTCACCACTAGGCTCCATCGCAGCACCTAGAACCGCCTACTTCTGGGGTAGCTGGTATAGCTGGAAAAGCTCCTCTTTGATGTGGGTTGACTGGTACCTCCTGACCGCTTACTATGGATCAGAACTGCTCTGTAGCATGCAGAGCATTGTCACAGAGACGCTGGGTTCAACACAAGATAGCCAGAGAACGGATTAGAGTGTAAGCTCTTATCTGTTGGTCACAGGATACAGCAGACAATAGACGTCAGGCAGAATCTTCAAGCAGTGATGTTTATTTGCTTTACAAGGACCATTACACAGTAGTTGGAGGTACTACTGGTCATCCAGAAGTACAGATGGTATAATACATTACATGGTTAAACAGAGCTCTTTATATACTGTTTCTGACACACAAGTTGGCAGGGGGGTAAACCAGACTACTTTCCTATCTGGCACCACAAATTCTGAGATATTACATTCAATGATTAGCATCGGGATGTTATATGTTCTCAAAAATTGGATTTAAACACAATTTAAGCGTAATAAAATTTACATCAATCTGTGATTTCCTAAATTACTTGCTGTTAGGTTTCCTATCTCTCTAAGACACAGGATGAAAGTCTAACAACCCTCTCCTGTGCATTCAGGCTAAAGGATGTCTTGGTCACTCACAAATGAAAAGGCCTAATTAGCATGGGATTTCCTTTCTTTCTTTCTTTCTTTCTTTCTTTCTTGCAAAGACACATTTCCTTCAACATATGACTACTGCATCAGAAATCAATACATTCCTAATACAAAAATCAGTATATTTGCAATGATATACATCAGCGCACTGCGCCACTAATTGAAATAAATGTATACAATAAGTTTATTATATAAGTGATTCAGCCACACGCGTCCTTTTTGGGCTGACAGAACACAACCTAGCAACCCGAGGGCGGTACCTGCACCAAAACCAAACCTTGGCTCTTTTAAGGTAGGCAAGTTCGACCAATACATAAATTTAAGCTAATGTGCGTACACCTAGCATAGGCCATCGTCTGCTCAATGTTTTCTGGCTCCCTCAAGAACCATGACCCGCCACCATATCTACCAAACAAAATGTACTGAACTTCCATTTGCCCAATGAACAAACCCATAGCCTTTGTTGTCAAGTGAACCCTATCCATCCTATTAAGGTGAGCACAGTGGTACTTAATTAAAGGATGTTTATTCCGCAAACCTCCAATAGAATGCTCAGAACTTCCCACCGCGGAATTTACTTTCTTACGCATTCTTTCAACTACCCTCCCATGAGAAAATTTCCTCCATGCCTTCTGGGGAAGTATATTGGACCAGCATAAGATCCATTCAGGCCATAAGGAATGCAGCCAAGTCAGGTCAGGCTGTATATGCAAAATTAGACCAAGGGACTTAACATGGCCAAATCATACCCTATATATTTGCCACTCACCACTGAACAATTTCTCTTGACAACCTTGCTTCAAATTCTGCCCAGCAGAAACCCTACTGACCAAACCAGTAAACTACCACATGCCTGTGAAAGGAGGAAATGTTCACCACTGCACAGTGTAAAGCAGACCAGTAAAAAAAAAAGAGTGGCCGACCATCCATGGTCTGTAAATCACGAGAAAAAAACACAGTGAAATTCACAGATGCAGAAGACTGGCGTATGAGGCAGCCGGGAAAACAAACAACCAACGGTAGCCAAACCAAAGATGGCCAAAGCATAAAAAACAGTATGCAAAATTATAAGATTTGAAAAACAAAAGACAAGTAGAGGAGAAACACAACAATAGAATAAGGACAAGAGACATAAAAGAAGGTAAAATAAAAAAATAGTTTGTGCCCTTGCTTCCAAAACAAAAGCAACAAGGGACTAAAGCCCTGCGTCTCCCTCAGGCAGAAAGAGAAGTAAATACATAACAGAAAATCAAGACAGTGTAGAAGGCCGCACATACATAGACTTCCACATTCCTAACTGCTGCATGCATTGTATTGATGTACCATATACAGCCGCAGATGTGGCCGCCTCTATCCAAAATAAATGCATACCAAATGACCCGCTATTAAACCCTAGGAAGTCTAATGTCCACTTAAAAAAATCCGTGAACTGGTATTTCGTTAGGGGCTCCCGATGCCGATGTACCAACTATACATCTGCACCCTGAGGCCTAATACGGGCATATTCAGTAACAATTTTCACCGGGCAAGCCAAACTATTCCTCTTGGGAGACCAAGTGACTCATCGCCCCTTGAACAGTGGATCAATCTTGGACTTGCGCACTTTGCAGATCACTGAGGAAGCTTCAATAATAACGTGCTTGGCTTATATACCCATGGATGGAGCCAACTTGTAAGAGACTGTCAATTTTCTTACAAGGAAGGCATCAGAAAAACAACATAGTGGACTTTGCTCTAAACAACAAATATTCAAAAGTCATGCGCATCCCCCCTCAACCGCCACCAGCTTGTCCCCCAACGTTGCAGGGCTGATGGGCCTCCTCTGGTCAGGCTGGACCAGTCACCGCCTTGACCAAACCCTCAAGGCATTCTGATAAGAGAGCTCCGAAACACATGCACCTGCACATGGAGCAAAGCATCTGTTATTTGCTTTGGAGGGTGGTCTTATCTGCCTTGCAGGCAGCTGCTGCATGGGAGGCCTTTTTTTGTTGCCTCTTGCAGAACCCACTGGGGTTCTCCCTGGTAGCCCGGTGGGCCAGTACGACCTTGGCTTAGAGGTCTGTGAAATGGATATCCGCTGTGGCGTCTAATGGGGAGTTGAGAGGAAAAGACTTGGTGCATCCACTGACAGCGATGGTAACAAGACCTATTGATAGTAAAGTGTATAATCTGCCCATTCAATCAGCCAATTCTATAACCGGCAGCATTAGTATAATGGAATGAGAAATAAATTGTCAAGCCGCTTTTAAAACTTATTTAAGTGGTGCCACTCTAATGACTAGGGTTACAATAATTTAGGATGGAAGATAAATGAATATGGTAAAGGTTATATGCGATATATGTTTTTGAGGTGGAGCAACATTATTTTCCACGGCATTGAATGCGGGGAGTGAAAAACAATGCAGAATTAAATATGACCCAAAAGGATGGAGTTTTTTACACAGATGGAGATTTCAGTCATGGGGAGTTTTATTTGGAGGGTGAGTATGCAAGAAGTTCTCTTGGACATATTCAGTTTAAGGTAGAGGGATAACATCATCCCTCTACTCGACCAGTTGTTCGAGTAAAAGAACCAAAGTGAACTTGTCACCACTCATACAATGGAGGAAGTAATATTGTGGACTAAACTAATAGTCATGATAATGTAGCATAGTTAATGACTAGGAACTGGCACTTTATTTATTAGTCAGACCGTGCCTTAGTGATGTCACTGATTCCTATAAAATTGATAGACTGTGTCAACCCTTAAAATGTATTTAAAAGTGACATTAAAAAGGGAGTAATGTTGCTGTGATTTACCTTATAAAAGATTACTAGAAACTTTTGTGATTGACAGGATTTAAATGCATTGGATGAAAATGGAAAGTGGTGGGAAAGGAAAGAGAGAGCAAAGTATGGGGAATATTATGGACAGTGACATATCTGGTGGGTGTCTGCACTGTTGGGCTGAGAAGGGATTTTGAAGTGCTAATGAGACATTAGGATTAGTAACCAAAGAGGTGAGTTAGGATTGCTTTACCTAAGACTGGAGGATGGGTGTACGAGAAAAAGAATATATAAAGTAAAAATATGCAGTGGAGCCCCTTGATGAGCCATATACTCGTAACAAGTTTCCATTTTTTGGGCAGCACGGTGGCTAAGTGGTTAGCACTTCTGCCCTACAGCACTGGGTCATGAGTTCAATCCCCGACTATGGCCTTATCTGTGAGGAGTTTGTATGTTCTCCCCGTGTTTGCGTGGGTTTCCTCCGGGTGCTCCGGTTTCCTCCCACACTCCAAAAACATACTGGTAGGTTAATTGGCTGCTAACAAATTGACCCTAGTCTGTGTGTGTGTATGTCTGTGTGTGTATGTCTGTGTGTGTGTGTATGTTAGGGAATTTAGACTGTAAGCCCCAATGGTGAGTTCTCTGTACAGTGCTGCAGAATTAGTGGTGCTATATAAATAAATGGTAATAATAATAATCTGTGGAGTGCACTAGTGGTAATTGGAGGGTTGGCAGTGTCTACTAGAGCAGTTGTGGTTATAGTGAACTGTTGCTAGTTTAGGACATCAGGGAAGAGGAATTGTTTGATTAATGATGTATGCCAATAGATTTTTATTGCTGTTTTCAAATGGAAGGGAGGGAGTTAAGTGACTGCCACATCTGTGGAGAGAGCAAGATGTCAGGCAGATCTGTTGAATAATGGATCAGCCCACTTGGCATTCCCTCTCACCAGAAATTGCTAAATAGCTTATGTTAAAAATGCATTTAACAAAAATGTTGCACTTACCTTGTTTGGAAATTATATGATTTGGGTTCCACAAGTATAAATGTATCCTTATTGTTGTTTAAGCATGTCTGGTAAATGCAGTAAGTGTATGAAGGTACTACCATTTTTGGAAGCAAATAGAGGCAGGAAATCACATGTTTGTTTGGTTTTTTTGAATAAAATTTTATTGAGATTTTTTAGAATTACAGGAAGCATGGGGGGTACAGAAATAAAATGTGGTTAAGGGGTAAAAAGGAGCGGGTGCAAAAACATTTAACATGACATTACAGTGTCTTTTATAAGGTGAGCATAGAATGTGAATGAGGGTGAACTAGAAAATTCAATCTCATCTGGCATTAGAATGTAACATAATGGTAACACAGGGAAGGGGAGAAGTGGATAACGGGGTTGTTAGTTTAGGAAGATGAAGAAATGGAGGGGAAGCAAAAGTGAAGTTGGAAGGGGTAGATGCAACAAGAGGGAGGGGTAGAGCTCTCAAAACTAGTCAGAAGAAGAAGTTACACAAGCAGTGTTTCCTATTCAAAATATTTTGTCCAGAAGAGCCATGTAGATAGAAATTGGTTTGGACGGTCATTGAGTAGGCTAGTAATATGTTCTAATTTATGGATTTGCCAAACATTTTTAATTAGGGTTGTAACAGAGGTCCGATCCAGGTTCTTCCAGTTCCGTGATATTAAGAATCTAGCAGCAGTAAGTATGTGAGACGGGAGCTTCCAGATCAGTTTAGGGATTCCAGGAGGCAGGTGAGGGAGGAGAAAAAATGAGAGATGAAGGAGGAAGTTGAAGCTTATAGGAGTTCTCTTTGATCCAGGTGCAGATGGAGGATTTTGCAATGGCTTCTCGGATGGCCACCCAGTCCTCAATTTCTAGCATCTCTTTCATTTCCACCTCCTGGCAGAGATCTGAGGTTCTTTGGAAGATTGTGGTTCATTAAGAGTGAATAGAAGGTGGAAATAAGTTCTTTGGAGGAGGACCTGAGTAGACTTTAGAGGGGTGGGGGTAATTGAAGTCCACGGGTCAGTTTGGGTGTTATGGAGGGAACGTATTTGAAGTTATTGATTAAAAGAGGTGGTTGGTAAATGAAAGCGAGAGTGAAGTTCAGACAAGTCTGGGAAGAAGCCCATTGGAACGATATCGGGGAGGGATTTAAAGTTATGTCTTGTCCATGCAGAAAAAGCCCTAGGATTGAGACCCGGAGGGAAAGAAGGGTTATGACATAAGGGAGGTCATCCATTTAGGGTTGCCTATTAAATTGAAGGTACAGGTGCAATATCTCCAAATAGTAAGGGAGAAAAGAACAGTGGGTGGGGGAAGCTGATGGGAGGGCAGATTCCCATGGTCAAACCAGTATAGAGCGTAGGGGGAAGACATATCTTGTAAATCTGCTTCCACATCTACCCACATTCTGGAACCAGGATTAGCGTGGGCCAGAACAATTTGAGTAAGACAAGCGACAAAGTAATATTTAAGGAGGCAAGGAAGGCCAAGACCACCGTGCTGGGAGTGTCTGAACAAGAATTTCTGGCAGACCCTAGGGCATCTACCTGTCCAAATAAAGTGAGAGATACGAGACTGCATATCTCTAAGGTAGGAGGAAGGGACACATACTGGGAAGGTTGGAAATAGATAGAGCAGCCTGGGGAGCAGATTCATCTTAACTGCAGCTACTCTGCTCACCCAAGATATAAAGTGGGAATTCCAGGAAGTCAGGTCTCGCTTTAAGGATGCAAATAATTGGGGGATGATTGTCTATAATTAGAGTGTCATAATGCTCGGTCAGGTATATTTCTAAGTATTTAGTTTATTGAGACTGCCATTTAAAATTAAAGTTAGCTTGAAGTCTTTTCTGAACCACAGGTGGGCAGTTAAGGGCTAGGGCTTCAGTTTTATCAAAATGAATCTTAAAATTAGGTAAGAGACCATAGTCCCGGAGTTTGGTCATAAGGGAGGGGAGGGACAGATGAGGGTTCATAAGGGTGAGGAGAACATCATCTGCATAGAGTTAAAGCTTAGTTGTTAAGAAACCAGTGGGGACACCTGTGATATTTGAATTTCTGCGAATTTTGGCTGCAATTGGCTCAGTCATTAAGGCAAAAAGAAGTGGGGACAGAGGGCGCCCCTGACGTGTGCCATTTCGAAATGGGAAGGGGGGAAGAAGCACAGCCATTAGCAAGGACTGAGGCAGTCGGTTTAAAATAAATAGAGGCAATGCCATTGAGGAAGGGGCTGTGTATACCTGTGGAGCGAAGAAACTGTCGCATAAAGGGCCACAAGACTCTCAAAATCCTTCTCGGCATCAAGGGCCACCACCAGAGCAGGGATCTTACATGTGTTAGCCTAGTGTATTATGTCGACAGCCCCCCTAGTGTTATCTGTCGCTTGGCGTTTGGGTATGAAGCCCACTTGGATGGACCAGCGATGGAATACGAGCTAGTCTGTTGGCCATAATTTTGGCAAACAATTTGAGATCCACATTTAAGAGGGAGATGGGCTTGTAGCTGGCACATAAGGTGGGATCCCTATCCCTCTTTAGGATTCACCACTATGTTTGCTTTGGTGGTAGCCCCATCAAATGTTTTGCCTTGAAGGATTGAGTTAAATAAATCAATAAGCATAGGGGAGATAGCAAGTAACAATTTCTTGTAATATATGGTCATAAAGACATCTGAGGCTGAGGCATTTCTAAGGGTCTACTGTCTGTTTGAGTTTTTCCGTGGAAATCTCTGCATTATGGGAGTCAGAGAGAGTTGGGAGATGGTATTGTGCGATAGTGCTTAGTATAATGTGTGTGGGGAGGGGGCACAGACTTAGAAATGTTGGGCACTGATTATAGTATGCTGGTTATTTGGACTGTGTAACATGTAATTTCTGGTAGTTGTGTGATGTGATGTTCATTGTTTAAGTTTAGGTTTTTACAATGTGTGCTGTGCAATACGTGAATTGATATTAATAGAAGTAACTACAAGTATCCACTATTTTGCATAATACCCACATCCTAAATAAATATTTGCATACATTTGCTTACATTCTTTTTGTTTCCCATTTAAATCCTAACCACTTAATGTAAATTTAAATTAAGCTTTATGATATAAAAATATTTAATATCTATGTTGGGTTGGTATGCTTAATGTTCCTTAAGATATCAGAAAAACTTTTTTTCCTTGTAAAAAGGTATAAGTATATTACTGATTACCTGTATTTTTGCCATTGCATAGGCCATTCCATATCTATTGTCAATGACTTGGATGAGTAAGCCTTTTTTACACCACTGTGGTCTTCAATATTGAGAGCATTTCAGTATATAGCCATTGTTTTCTTTTATAGTTACAAAAAATGTACGGCTCTTACATGAGAGAGCTTCATGTTAATATAATTGTTCTCATTTGTGTGTTAAATACACCTTAGTAGGTCAAAGTCAATCTATATGTCAGAGATAAGTGAAACTCCCATCGGTGATTAGTGATTTTAGGCCAGTAATTTGATTTTCACTGGATTGTTTCACACATCTTTTATCAATAGTTTAAAAAGATGTTTTTGAGGTGTAAAGGAAAAGGTTTTTTTTACCAAGCATTTTGTAAACGTTACTTTTTACAAGTATTAGTTGTTTTTAATTGTATAAAAACAATTTCGAGAGACAATATTATTCTAAATTATAACTTTCCTAATAAACCCTAATAAACATTTAGACTCATCTTTATTAAAAACAAAGATCAAGCTGACCAACAATATGAACATATTTAGATTATTATTATCATTATTATTATTATTTTATTTTTATCTGTTTTCATGGAAAAGTCCATAATATCCTTTCAGAGTTAGTGTTTCAGATATGTTATTGAAACAGTGTACCTATTAGAATTATAATGAGATGGGTTAGAATGTGCATAAGAGCCCACCAAAATAAATTCATGCATTAATACCTTATCACAGAAAGTATTTAAAGTCACAATGAGACTTAATTCTTTACTCTTTGTTGAATTTATTGTTAGAAATTTGCTATGAGAATATACATACTCTCTGTTATTAGAAGATTCTTTATTCCTCAAATACATTATTCATCTTTCCTTGTCTTGTTCACTTTCCAGTTGGTCTTTCTGGCAGAACAAGCTGTACAAGCTTATATTGTAGTGAGAAACAGAAGACTTAAATCTTCATTAGAACAAAGAGAAGGGGAGTGTTAATCGATGCTTAGTGGACAAATCAATGTTTTACTACTGTTTTGTTTTTTTTACTAAATATTCTACAAATGTAAGTGACTTAAATATAGGGAAATGCTATTTTCTTGTGAATGTTTCAATGTTGGTATATTGGATTTCAGATGTAGTGGTTCAGTGGTGCACACAAGGAGATTTGCTGGCTGTTGCAGGGATGGAGAAACAGAATATTTTACCTGAGCTTGCCAGTGGTCAGTCTCTGAAAAGCGCCCTCATCAAGTTCTATAATGTCCGTGGAGAACATATCTACACTCTGGAGACCCCAGTGCAGGTATGAAAAAGTATAGAGCAAAATCTAATTTAAAAAACAAAACTACTCTTGGCGTTTCCTAATTGCTTTTATTTTAAAAGCCTTGGTTTACTGCAATCTCTATCATGACAAATTTACTGATCTTTATAATATGCATGATAACCTGAAAATGGTGCTGTGTAGTTTGTCAGTATTGAGAAATATGACATTTCCAGGAACAAAAAACAAATCCAGGGACAAATATTTAAAATCAGTTACTGTCGCAACTATGATGGCAATGTTAGTTACAAATCAAAAAGTAGTATGTAGGTTTTGCAAGTATGTGCTGTATATTTGTATATTTGCTTGTATTTGTATGTTGATGTTGTAGATTTAACTGTAATTGTTTTTTTGGTTAACATTCTGCAAATTCATTTTTTATCTGGGTGTTTGTTTTACAGGTTTACAGTTTGTTTAACAGTTTATCGTCATTCCATTGACACTACACTTTTCTTGAAATTGTCTCACTGCCACTATATCATTATGTTGCTGACAATATTTCAAAACAGTATGTTAGTTTGGCCAGTGGACAGGCTTGATTTATTATTGTCAGATGTAACCAGTCAAAAGATAGAGCCACATACTGCTCATCAAGTTTCCACTGCAAATAATATTATAATCCTATCAATCAGAATTTAAACGGAAGTTCCTTTATTTGAAAAAGCTACCAAGAATATTCTTAAATGGTCACAGTAGGTACGACTTTCAGTTGCCAGGAACCGAAGATATTTCAGGTAGAGCTGTGTTCAGTACAGGAGGATCAGAAAATCTAGTTGCATGTCCAATGAGGTTGTGCACACCCCCACTAAAGTAGGGGAAATAAAAATTCTGAGACCATTTGGTGAAAATTTTAAAGAGTCTAGTGTGCTCCTGTAAGGAATGACCAGTGCATCTTTAGGAATATAAAAACACCTAACTCCTGAAGACCAGCTAATTTCTTTCCAAATGAGAGTGTGAATATATACTATTCTGTATTAGAGCATTTTTTCAGACGTAAATCATAGAACAAATGCCTGTACAGCACATTCCTTTGATCATATCAGCATTTCCAAGCAGTGCATCTCTTGCCAATTAACATCCCTCACATAGAAGCTTAATGTAATATATTAATATAATATATTAATATGAAAAAAGAAAAAAAAAAGAAAATTGCTTAACGAGACTTATGCTTGCAAACACATTTAATATGTGAGGGACTGTTAGCAATATACTTCTTTTGAGTCTTAATGACTCTTCTTCTTATTTTAGCTCCTATGTGGAGCAAATGACTTTTGAGTAGAACTTCAATTGGGTTCAATTGACAGCATGACTCTTTACTTCCTTTCTTGTCTTCCCCACTGTCAGGGCTTCCATCTCAGTGGTCTTCCTTTGAACAACAACGTTACTGAGCTCCCTGAGGGTTTCAATGCCTTCTACAGAGCTTCATCCAACTTCCTTAACGTGTGTCCTGTCAACCCCTACTTCCTATATTTCAGCTAGATATCGATCCATTGCTGCCCTGTCATATCTAGCAAGATGTTGTTTGATATTACTTCGGACACTAGACATTGATGATCCAACGGAGGTACCGATTTACAAATACCAGCAGTTGGCTGATAATCTGCTTTGTGACCTAGCAAGTTTCACAGCTGAAGAGGAGGACTGATTTAACATTCCTGTTAAGTTTTTTGTTAATATTTCAGTCTCTCCAGACAGGATACGATTGTACAAAAACACCAATTACTTTGCGGATGCAGTTTTTTACATCCTAATCAGCCCTGCTTCCTTCTGTGACAATGCTTCCTAGATAAATAAAGGAATTCACTTGCTCAATGTCACCTCCATTGATGCTGAGCTTGCTTGCAATATTAGCGTTGACACTCATCTTCTTTGTTATGCAGGAGTATAGCTTTAACCCAGCCCACTCAACTGCCAATCTAGTTTCTCCTCCATATTTCAACATCATTGTTAGAGAGGGAAAATCTGTCATCAGCAAAATCTAGCTATTCTGTTCTATCAATTAATCCTCATTTTACACCTCTATTCCTACCTTCCACAGCTTTCTTCATAATTCTGCCCAGTACTAGTAAAAAAACAGGATTGGAGAAAGAACACAACCCTGGCACATACTCCTGCACTCACGGTAAAAGCTTCAGCTTTACTTACCCTCGTGGAGAACCTGGAATTCATAGCCATTATACTTCCCTGATGATATTAATTTTGCAGGGTATGCCATATTCTTTCAGGGCGTGCTATATGACTCTTCTGTTGTTCTTTCTCACAGTCAATGAATTTTGGGTCGATGGTGTTTTTGACACTCGCTGTTTTGAACCAGGATTACTCAGAGTGTGTTGATGAAGTAAATGCTTCTAATGTGTTCGAAACACGTACTGCTCTTTCCAAAGCAGAGCCATGACAGTCTTTGTGCCTAGTAAAGTGCTGGCAAAGTTCTCTTAAATGGCATCAGAGAGGAGAGTACTCCCTCTCCAGTTGTTGCAGATTGATGCGTTCCCTTTCTTGGCCAGCTTAATAATGGTGCCATTTTTATATTCCCTGGAAATCTTTTCCCCTACCGAGACCTTCTCAAGCAAGAGCTGCAGCAGCGTAGTTGATGATCCAATGCCTACCTTCATGATTTCAGGAGGGATGTTGTCAGTTGAGGGTGCATTTAATTTCTCAAATGTCTTAAGGACAGTTGTAATTACGATTTCTGCTTTAGATGAAACATACAGACTTATACTTGGATCATCTTCCACGTTGTTAGCTTGATCCTCCTCTCCTCTCATGGACCTGTGTCAGTTTATAGCTATGACAAAATGTTCATTTCATCTACACATCTATTCTTCCTGAGCTGTAAGTAGCTTCATTACTTTCTTATGGGTGTGATTATACTGAATCCTTCTTTGGTCAGTATTTTAGCGGGGTTAGGTACCTTTTAATAATAATTAAATTAATTAACATACAGACTAATCCCGACAAGGGATACCCCGACATGAATACACCAAAAGTGTAATTCCTGACAAAGTGCTAAAAGTGACAGCTTGAAATACACCTGAAAAACTTCTGACGAATGAAGATCACGGCAGGCTGCGCTATTGTCCGTTTGAAGGACCACATTATGATTCTTGTTGTTAACCTGGTCGTTTAAGGAGGCGCCGCCTGTACAATGTTCTTTACAAAGTCTAATACAAAACCAAATTCGGCCTATTATAGCAGGGCGCGGGCCAGGAAGATACGATTAGCCCCACCCACTTCACCAATGAAGCCCAAAAATTCGGGAGTCTCATGGACATTTTGGGAGAGTAGGCAATTATGGGATAAGGACATATACAGATATACACAGGATAAGATTACATACAGAAATCTGCATTTATAGTGCAGTAGAAAAGACTTGGTACTATGTAGTTAATCAACTGCAAAACAGGGAGGTTGTATGGTAACAAAGCATTGAAGGACAATTCATTTTTAAAAAAAACATGCTTGTCAATGTAAAGTGAAGACACCAGGTAACACAAAAATAAGTGTTGGGCATGTTACTTAAAAATATGTTCCTCAGAGTAATATATCTTAAATATACATAAAATAGCAAAATGAATGAGGCAAAAACTTTCACTGATGCAGTGATTTGGATTATCATTATGAAAAGTCGGATATAAACAATTCAACATTTAAATTTATATTACAGGGATATCATTCCACCAAAATATATTATGTATGTTTCTCTTATACAGCTAAGTTTCCACTTACCACCTTACTATCAAACTAACTGGTGAATAACTTGGTTTATCCTGCAGCGTCCAATCACTTCCATTTGCTGGGGCCACAGAGATTCGCGCCTCTTTCTGGCCTCAGGTCCAGCTCTCTATGTTGTCCGTGTGGAACACAGAGTTGCTAGTTTGCAGCTTCTCTGCCAGCAAGCAATTGCCAGCTCTCTCCGCGATGACAAAGACATCAGCAAACTGACCCTGCCTCCTCGGCTCTGCTCTTACCTCACCACAGCCTTTATAACTACCATCAAGGTAACCACAAACGCGTATGACTTGCTGAATGAGTGACATTCGTTATAAAATACCTTTTAACAAATCAATTACATTATTTAGTATTAAATATTTTTTTATTGCAGTGCACTATTAAGAAAGTGGGTTTTTTCATGCCTTTTAGGTTTAAATGTTTCTATAATTCTTAATTCTGTAATTGAAAGAATGTTATCTAATGGTCAGAAGTGCAGCAACAAGAAATATGCATGCAGCCATTGGTATACAGAGCCTTCTGAATATTACCTGGCACATAAGCTGACTATAGCACCAAAAAATACAGCTGCCCATTAAGTGTTGCGATATATTGAATAAGCAGAGGACTAGAGTGCCATGCATTTCACACTTGGGTGAAAACAGCAAAAGTGTATCTAGCTTTTATTAAGCTATTTATACAATGCAGTGATGGTAGATGAGGCAGTTTTTGTGGGCTCAACCAGTATTCAGGAGATCATTTCAAATATTGAATATACTGAATATTCATTCAGCCAACAAAATGACCACCTCCACTAAGCAGCATAAAATATCTTAACACTTTATAAAACGGGTCAAGATATAGTGATGCAATACTGGTTTGATCATAGAATAGGCAGAATAATATTCATGTTTATTGTTTGTCCTAATACAAACCATTTTTAAATTGTGTGTATGACTGTTTATGTCCCATCTAGCCTCCTATACCTGACCCCAATAACATGCGAGATTTTGTCAGTTACCCGACATCAGGGAATGAGAGGTTGCACTGCACTATGAAGAGAACAGAAGATGACCCAGAGGTTGGGGGTCCATGCTACACTCTTTACTTGGAGTACCTGGGTGGTCTAGTGCCTGTACTCAAAGGTCGTAGAATTAGCAAGTTACGTCCTGAGTTTGTTATTATGGACCCCAAAACAGATGGAAAAACAGGTATTTATTTTGTTTTATTTATTCTTCTATTTATGTGTTGTGTAAATTAAAAAGTTTTGTTTATTTCTATGAAGATATGGGAGAGCCAAGTAGATGAGCCACTACATATAGCAATAGAAGATGACTTGTTACAGTGAAGATAAGCCTCCTAAATCGGAACTGTAAGGGACATGGCCTAGAGAAAACGGGGCATGCATTCCACTGTGGTATAACAAAATACACATATATATCACGAACAACCTTCTGTCTGCTAGATCTGGGGGGATACTTCTCCCTTCTTAACTTTCTCAACCCTTCTGCTGCCCTCAATACCGTTGACCACTCCCTCCTTTTGCAGACTTTCCAATCTATAGACCTCTGTAACACTGTCTTCTCCTGGTATTCCTCTTACCTTACTAGTCACTTCTTTTTGTTGTCTACACTTGACTCCTCCTCCCTAATTTAAACTATTGTCTTTCTACAGGTAATTGACCAAGCAAAGCAGAAATACAACATGTGCTTGTCTTAACATTTACAATCTATTTAAACTAGGCAAGTTGTCTGTGGTCATAATTTAAAGTGTGCTTTGGATTTTATTAAAGTGTACCTGCCTCAGATTGTGTCATACAATGCTAACATCTGTTCCAGCTATCGACACATTCTATGTTCATGTCTTATTTAGCAAAAAAAAAAGAAAATGTGTCCAAGTAAGGGCCTAATATTGTTTTGCGCACTGTATGTGTGAACAGACCTAGTAATAATTGCATAATAATTGCATTTTGACATATGAATATGCCAAAGGTAAATATTTATGGGTTTACATGATGTGAACAGTATTATATATCATATATACTATAGACTGCACACTAGCAAGGCTGAAACCTTTTCTTTTTTTTTCTTCCATGCAGAACAACAACGAATGAAACATACCTCCCAAAATTTTCCACCCGTGGGACAAAGCTGTCCTGATCGGGATGGCAGGACAGAGCCCTAATTTTGGGACTGTCTTGCCTAAATCGGGATGGTTGGTAGGTGTGCTGCACAGATAACAAACTCACTTTTGAAGTGTAATATCTGTTCATTGTATGCCTTTTATGTAGCAAGCCATACAGCCTGCAGCATTTTAGTGAACTTCACTGGGTTTCTGTTATATATTTTGAAAGTGTCAGCCAGCCAGTTGCCAGCATTACAAAATAGGTACCACTCTGTTGAATCCACTTAGTCAGTTCACCTGTGAGTGTTAGTTTAACAGTTTATGAGCTCATCAGCCAGAGAGAAATAGAACACACTACAAGTTCTGACTGTCCAAAATATTCTCTGCTTTACTATAAACAAATTCACATACTTATAGCACTAGTAATTCAGAATCTCACACTTCAGCAAACTGTCCTATCTTTATCTTAACCACTTATTGTGTATGTTTTCTTTACACAAACCTTGCTACCTTCTCCCAGAAATTCTCCCAAGGAGGGTTAGTGGTTTATCTCCTGTCTGCTATATTCAAGGCAGTTGGCGCAGCTCCTTGCAAACAGCAAACCGATATTGACTAACTTCTACAAACTAGCTGTCTTTAAACTGTAAAAGGACAAAATAGCTGTCAGGTAACAAGATGGCGTCAGCTCAGCAGAGTTACATTTCTCATTTTCCATCTTTTTATTCATTATTTGACCTAATACTATCTATCAGAGATCACATTCTTGCTGTTGCTTTTAATGGGTACTTATACACATAAACCCTTCTAACAGGACATATACATAGAGATGTCTAAAACTGGATACATAGAACAACCCATCCCCCACCAAATAGCAAGCCCATGATCCCTTTCCTAGCTGGTATTAATAAATGATCAATGCGTCAACAGTCGTCTTGCACCAGCTTCATGTCCTTCTCTCTGTTGGTTTCAATAGTTTCTCACAGATGGTAAATCTAGATGGTCCTTCTGATAGTTGCAGTATCTGGAATTCGCTAGTTTGTTCTGATGTCAGATCATCACTTATATCTGCGATCATAAGAGCCTCTGGAGATTCTATTGTCATCACTTGTTTCTTAAAAGAACAACATTTATGTTTCTGTAACTTTTTTATCAGCCAAATTACAATTTTTACTACTACGTAGAACAATTATGAGATAATTAAGCATTTTTCAATTAGTGATAATATACTAGATATCCAGTCACCTATCCCTACAAACCAATTGGCGGGATTGAGCCAAAATGTTCTTGTATGTTCTTCAGAAAATCTTTTCTTAAATTCCCTAATCTCATCCATATGTTGTATGATAACATCTTCTGGATCTGCAGTGCTATTATCAGTAAAATAGGTGCAGCAGACAGATACTGTGTGTGTGAAAAGGGTCTTTGTACTTCATTGTCTGTTTCACAAGTCTCACAAACGTAAAGCGTCATGACTGCTCTGTGCAAGGTGTCTGAACCATTTGTTTGTTCCCATGCTAGAGATGCAGCATATATTGCAAGCACTATGCCTATTGTCATTAATGATAATCCTATCATTATTGCCCATGCAGGTTTATTACATCTTAAACCAATGTTTTTGCACATCATTATACTTCTGAACCTGACTTCCCTTGTGCAAAAATCTTGCAGTGGGAGTTGTCAGCAGGACCTGGAAAGGACCCTCATATCTTGGTTCAAGGCTCCTTCTGACGTGTTTCCTGATGACCGCTCAATCTCCTGGTTGTAGTTTATAGGTTCCTGTATCAAAGTTAGGGTCTGGAATGGAAGAAAACACTTGACCATGTATTTTAGTTAGTTGTTTCTGCGGTAAGGCAACATAGTGCAACAAATCGCCATGTGAATGCTGTAGTTGTTGTGGGAATTAACAGCCTGTTCTGTGTGCTGTGCCAAACAGAATCTCGTATGATGTGAGCCCTGTATCCTTCCTGAGTGTATTTCTTACTGAGTGCAGTGCTATGGGTAGGCATGAAATCCATGGTAACCCTGTTTAAGCCTTTTATTTTCTACCATTAAGGCTCTCCACACATCCTGAACTTTGGGGTCTGTAGGGGGTGTGGAGGGCAGATATGATTCCCATGTCTTTTAACAGTCCCTGGAATCCTTGCCCTGTAAATTGTGTCCCTCTGTCACTTTCAATGACTTCTTGTACCCCATATCTGCAGATTACCTCACTCATAATTTTCTTGGCTACTGCTTTAGCATTTGCTTTCCTGCATGCCCACGCCTCCGGCAAGTGACTAAAGAAGTCAACACAGACGATCACATTCTCATAGCTGGAGCATTTGGGAAGTTGTATAAAGTCTATCTGTATCCTTTTTTGAAAAGGATACTACGTCTGGGGCGTGCTTTCCTGTGGAGTTGGGACAGACGTACCTGGGTTATTCTGTGCACAGATTAGGAATCCTGCCACTAACGCCTGTGCTGCTTGGGCAAACCCTGGTGCTATCCATAACATGTTAGTGAGTGCAACCATAGCATCATTCCCCAGATGCACTTTTCCGTGTGCTATATTGGTCATAATGGGATAAAGTGCTTTTGGTAGACACAAACGCTGACCTTTACACCACTCTCCTTGCACTTCTAGTGCTCCATGTTTTGCCCAAGCCTTTTTCTCATTCTCTGTTGCTTGCTTTCGCATAATTTGGAGTGTGGTACGGTCAAACTTGGAGTCAGGGGTCACCATGTAAATAGACTCCCCTTGGAGTACGGGGGCTATGGCGGCTTCTCGTGCGGCCTTGTCTACCATTCTATTTCCCTCAGCTTCAGGGGTAGTGCCTCTTGTATGTGCCTTCACCTTCATCACTGACAGTTTGGAGGGTAACTGGACTGCAGTGAACAGTGCCCTAATGTGTTCTGCATGCTTGACTGGTTTGTCTGCTGATCCCATAAAGTTCCTACTTTTCCATATGGGATCATAGTCATGCGCAATTTCAAACACATACCTTGAATCAGTGTAGATGCATGCATATATGCTGAAGGACAGAAAGCAAACAAGTGTCAGGGCCTTTAGTTCAGCTTCTTGTGCTGACGTGACTCGGTAGAGTCTGTTGAATTAATATTTCTGTATATGTAGTAGTGTGAACCATCTACAAAAAGGGTGATGTCTGCATCTGGTAATGGTGTATCTTTAATGTTGGATAAATCCAAAGGTTCTTGTCTCATAATTTCTACACAATCATGTTCAGAAAAATTATGTGCATGTATTTTTTCTTGTTCAAACTGTGATTCCTCCAGATCTCTTGGGGAAATCTGTATAATATACTCTTCCCATCTTTTGAACCATGCAGAAATAATGTAGCAGGATTCAACATTGTGCACCGTTTAAGTGTGACATTACTCAGAGTTAACAGTGCTACTTCATTTTTGGTAAGTCTGGCTGCTGAGAGATCTTTTGCTTGTGCTTGGTTGAGAATTTCTGTTACTGCATGTGGCACTTTTAGGGTTACTGGGTATCCTAGCACAATATGTATACTTTTTTGAGCACTAGGGCAGCTGCAGCTACCGCTTTAACACAAGTATGCGATGCTCGTATGACCGGATCTAATTGTGCAGATTAGTACGAAAGTTGCCTTTGTTTGTGACCATATATCTGTCTTAGTACACCTTGGGCATGTGCACTGACTTCATAAGTGCTAATGCAGGAGCACGGATAATAGGTCATAAAATCTTAAGTCTTTTTTTTTTTCCATAAAACACAATAGTTATCACTCAGCGGAGTCTATATCAGATAAATCTTCCTAATGTTTACTTGTATTTGTTGTGGCTGTGGACCAAAACATATTGCAAACTTCTGTTCATTGGGAGTTGGATAAATTCCATCTGGATTTACCTAAAGGGTCTTTCTCTGTGTAGCTGTAGACCTTCTGTTAAGAAAAACATTTTTGCATAGAGATTAACATTTATTCATTAGGGATTACAGTAACTCATTAATTCACATTTTTGTTCTTCAATATTTTTCTGCTGCTGACTTTTATTACTTTGTAAGCTTCTGGTCTTAAACAATGCCTCAATAGTTGTGTGTTGTTGCATGTAACATGCTTGTCAGTATCAGTACACCATTATCAGATAACCAGTGAACATTTTTGTGCAGTGAACAGCTGCTAATAAGACACTTGTTTACATGTTTCTCTGTGTAGCAGAGGAATGTCAAAGTGACGTGACTTGGGCGAGTGGTCAAAGTCACTTCTTTCTCATTATCACCTAGCACAGCCCCCTCAAAAGGTTCCAATGTTTCTTCCTAGATTGTAATCATTCCATCACACACAGCCCTTTCAAAAGGTTTCAGGCATTCAGCCATTTTAACGGCAACACTCTCTCTCACAAATCAGAGTACTCTCGTTAGACACCTCGCATTGTGTCTGCAAATCACTCATCATTTTCTCAGCAGAATCTCCTTTTACCAAATATTCACACATATTTTCAAATTCTGTGATTTCTGTATCGAAAGTATAAATATAGTCGCTTGAACAAGTATCACTCACAGGCGGCATTTTATCTCCTATCATTTCTTTATGGGCATAACAACTCCCCCTGATTTCTGAAAAACATGCATCAGCCCCATTTTCACACAAATTAAAACCGCTTGTAATATCTACATGTAAAAGCTCACTCTCATCTTTCTTCTCTAACTCAAAGAGAAATCTATTTTTCAAATCCACAGATATAATTATTTTGTTCAAATACAGAAAATGACTTCTTGGACCCCAGCCACCCGGAGGTCAGTGTTTTCTCCTGACACTATCTGTACATTATTTCCAGTCTTGTCCATCCACTGATTCGTGCAGTGACAGACCAAAGATTTTAAAACTTGTTTCACATTTTTTTTTTTCAAAAGCTTACAATTAACCAATGCAGGCATTACATTTACAAATGTACGACTTTTTTTTACCTTAAACGAACACAGAAAAGAAAAACTCACTCCCTCACTTATAGAGGAAGAAAAATTAAAATTAACTGATATCTTCCAGCCTACAGCTGTGGAACTACAAGTCCCAGCATTGTATTTATATGTCCTAAAGTCTGCCCTCAGTCCTGTGGGTGACTGTGTTGTGTAAGAGGGTCTACAGGATACTCTCCATGGGGAACCACATATTACACACAATTGATCCTCTGCTGAATTGCAGTACTGACAATCATTTTTGGGGCCTCTCCATCTTCTTTCCCTTGTCTTTTTTTTTGTCTAGTTTTCTGTGGTCTGTCATAGTAGTGGATGTTCGTGTAAAATAGTTTCTTTGACAGTATCTGGGATGAAGGTCTTTGGAATTTTTCTAAACTTTTGGCAGGTGGCAGAATCTCTCTTCTTAAATATATTTCTGGGGATGGTTTCTAATTCACTGTTCTCCTACACGTGTGTCAATATATTTTCTTTCAATGTGACAACTTATTATAGCTGTGAATTCTCTGTAGTTGTGTTCTGGGAGTGCATGTAAAACGTGATATTCATAGTATATGCCCCCTCTAAGGTTGCTATCTGTGACTGCTATTAAATCAGGATTTAAGAAGGTACTCTCTTTCTGTAAAATCAGCAGGCATTTACACCATTTACATGAATAAAGGAACATATGGGTCTCTTAAAAGAGTAAGTCCCTTATGCCTTCAATACCCGTGCAAGCTTTCCAAAATGTGTACAGAACCCCAATTACAACTAGGAACTCAGCTAATGCTTTCATGCAAATCTCAATTTCAATATCCATGAGGTTATGATGTTAAAAAGCAACTCCTATCTGTAAGATTTACAAGAAAAACACAGATAACCCCCTGGTCTCTGGCGCTTCACATGGGTTCCAACGAGACACCGCAGAGGACCCTGGCCAGAATCAGTGGGCGTTTTTTTTATCACACTTTTACCGTGTGCTTTAACCGTCACTTTTACCCACGACCCAGTGGTCGCAATTCTCAAGTGACAAGGACAAACCTCTGGTTGCAATCGAGAAGTTCAGTCTTTGATCTTATTCCTATTCAGTAATTTTTCCTTTATACATCATTTGACAGATACAGAAACATTCATACACACAGACATACTTCATCTAGGACAAGACAGGGTTAGTAATTACTGTATAAATCTGAGACTTACAGACCTGCGTCCCTGATACCTTAGACCACTGTTTCCCAACTCCAGTCCTCAGGGACCCCTAACAGTGCAGGTTTTCCAGGTCACAAGTGAAATAATTAGTACCACCTGTGGATCTTGCAAAATGTGTCAGTTAGTAATGAATACACCTGTGCTCCACCAAAGAGACATGGAAAACATGCACTGTTAGAGGTCCATGAGGACTGGAGTTGGGAATGACTGCCTTAGATGGACATGAGGCAGCTCTAAACAGAGGAGTCTAACGAGTAGAAAGCTCTACTCACCAGGGTAAAAGTCCAGTGTACAGGGTGACCTTCTGATGTCTGTCTGTCCTTGGCTCAGGTCAGCAGGTCTCAGTGGGACCTTCAATGACGTTGGATCCAATCAGTCATTTCACCTGTCAGTTTAGTAGTTTACAGTGTCAGTTTAACAGTTTATGAGCTCATCAGCTGGAGAGAAATAGAACACACTGCGAGTTCTGAGTGTCCAAAATATTCTCTACTTTACTGTTTACAAATTCACATACTTATACCTCTCTGGTAATTCAGAATTGCACACTTCAGCAAACTGTCCTATCTTTATCTTAACCACTTATTGTGCATGTTTTCTTTACATAAACCTTGCTACATTCTCCCAGAAATTCTCCCAAGGAGGGTTAGTGGTTTATCTCCTGTCTGCTATATTCAAGGCAGTGGGCACAGCTCCTTGCAAACAACAAACTGATATTGAATAACTTCTACAAACTAGCTGTCTTTAAACTGTAAAAGGACAAAATAGCTGTCAGGTACAAGATGGCGTCCGCTCTGCAAAATCACATTTCTCACACTCCTTTACAAACCTCAATAAAGGTGACCTATTCTGCGTTACGCTAATACAGTTATGTGAATTTTTTGCCATTGTGCCAAATGTCAGTGCCTTACAGCATGGTCTTGGAATCTGATGTATTGTGGGAAGTCATAGGTGTAAAACTATAATGGTTAAGGCTGTGAGGAGTAAGTAATAATACAGTAAATAGTTACCACTGAGATAATAAATTATTTACTTGATGTAGATTAAGGAAATGAAATCTAATTTTTTTTGTGGGCAATAATTGCTTTGAAAGATCTGCATATACTTAATTACAAGAGCCACAATAATGTCCTGCTCTATGAAAGTTTATTGCCTACTACAACATATTACTTATTATTTCTGTAACATATAGCTATAAGTTTATCCTCTCTTTTGCTTTTTTTTCCCCAGACGAAATCTACGGCAATGGATTGATTTCCACAGTTATAGACAGCTGCAATTGCTCAGACTCCAGTGATATTGAATTGAGTGATGACTGGGCTGCTAAGAAATCTCCAAAGATTACAAGAGCTAGCAAATCTCCCAAATTACCTAGGTCTGTCTTAAGTCATTATTTCTAATTATTTGTCATTTAATTACAATACAAACTAAGCAATTTTTTGGGTGTAAATTATTTGTTAAATGTCACCTAGAGAAAACATGAAAAGATAGTTCAGCTTGCATATGAGTTTTGCTGCAAACCTGCCATTTCTCTGTATGGTAGATTAATATTATTTAAATGAATTACATTTAAAAGACAGTATAAAAATGTATAAATTAGTATGCGAATATATTGAGAGAACATTTGTCAAAAACCTTATAAAAAATGTGGTGGCGTTTTAGAAATGCTATTTTTAGGGTCAGACATTAGGCATCCAAATACAGTATGTGCTGAGGTACACATTTTTTTAAAAGTATATTCTTCTTGAGTTTTTGCAGGACATTAACGCATAAACAATGATGAACAAAGCTTTGAAAAAGAAATTTGACATTTGGACATTAAATTAAAAGAAGATTAAAAAAAAATGTTCACGAGTAATTCAATTCATTTAATAATGAAAGGGGAGTATGGTAGGCAGGGGGAGAAATAAGGCATAGTAGTACGGGGTAAATCTAGCTCAAGGTACATGTGTAGAATCCAATAATATGTACAGAAAATTGAAAATGTATTATATTTATCATTTAGGATGCTTGTAATAGAGTCTATGTGTAGGTATCCCATACTTTATTCTCAACCAAGGCCAAAGATAGAGTATTAGTATTTCTTTAGTTACAAGCAATGACAAAATTCCTGTAGGTTTAGGGTGTAGTTTATCAGGGAATAAGCATGTTTGGGAATATCAGGAATTGGGCGGTGTAAGAGAAAGTAGGTGTCACGCTTCAAGTAAGTAACCACTATGGAGCACAGGATGTGATAAAGGATATAGGTGTTTATTGATCAAAATGCAGATAAATAGTACAAAACAAATAATGCTGAAACTACACAGGAATATCTGAGATGACTGGATACTGGTTGCAAGGAATACAGCAGATGCAGGAGGAATGGTTTGATGAATAGGAATCCGGAGTAATGATGTGAAGTTCAAGCGCACAGGAGACAACAAAACAACAATGACCATCAAAGGAGAGGCAGAGAGGCAGCTATAAATTGGGAACACCCAGGTGCAGGAGATAATTAATGACACAGGTTAACCCCTAGCAATAGCAAAGTAAAAAGGCACAACAGCAGCACCTCTGGTGAACAGAGGTACTGCCAGAATATATACAATGAAAACAAATATAAAGTGCTATAGTCCTGGAGGCAGAACCTGCCAATGCAAAGCAGCATGCAATGCAGAGGGCTGCAGGCAGATCCTGACAGTAGGTAGGGCACAGCGGGAGGGAAATATCAGTGATGTCTTTTATTAAATGGTGCACTGTTTCCCAAAGTTTGACAATACAAGGGCAGAGCCAAGAAATAGAGTGACTCTTTCCCCACAACCCCTCCAACCAATATCTGGGTTTGTGTGTAGACTAGTGGAAGATACCACCTATAATATATTTTAAAGGCATTTTCTTTAGTCTTCGTACATATGGAGGACTTTTTTTTTCTGATTTTTGCCATTCTTAGACTTCAAGAGTCACCCTTAGTTCCTGTTCCCAAGCCAATTCATGTTTATCTCCGTTAGAAAGCCCAAAGTTGTCAACTAATTTATAGACAGTAGAGAGAAGTCCTTTAGAGAATGTCCCCACACACTGCCTACAGGATAGATGATGTACCCACAATATTTGCTATGGATTTAATTTTTTTTAGATGATATAATGAAATAATCAATGTGGAAAATCTGAATTATCCCAGATCAGAGTAAATTTTGGAGGTTTTCAGAAAAGGTTGTACATTCTAGTGTAATAATCCTAAATAGTAACTGAAAAACAGAGTTTGGGTGTAGTTGTTTTAAAGAAAGCCTACATTTGTGAGCAATCCAGAGACTCGTGTAGGGTGAGAGCAAACCCGAGAGGTCTGCCTCAGTTTCCACCCATATGTAGTTGTCAACTCTAGCATGGGTTAATTTGAGCTGTGAAACATAACTAAGACACCCGAACAACAGCAGCCCTTTTGTATATTTTTTAATTGTGATGAAGGCAATTTTTAAAGTAGGATTGAAGATATAAATTGTATTGTGTTTTGTTATTCTTTATTAACACTGAAATGCTTGATCTATAGTTCACAACTCACTTTCCTAGTGTAATACTTTCTGCCTAAATAAAACGGCTCATAAGTACAGCCTGGATGTAAGATTTAGGGCTATATCGCAAGTTTTCTACTTTATTGTATTAGAACAATACCCTTTCTTTAGGATTTAATGGAATTAGGAATGCTAGAGGCAGCTGATGAGCTTGAAGGTTTGTCTTTGAGACAGCCTTATACTAAAGAGTATATTGATGTTTATGAACTTGGTATAGCATTGATAGTAATTTTCAATACCCCTTATTTACAGAATTAAATTATTGTACATGCCTCCTTCTCCCTGTGCTTACATTAGACCCATGTATTTTGCTCATTTCATTTGTTATCTTGTGAATACACACAAGTGCTTTGTTGTACGGTTCCCTACTACTTTGATGCGCCTCTGGTTACTGTAGCTTGGGCTGGTGTAACTGGTGGTGCCCCAGAAGTCCTTCTGCTTTTAAAAAATGTCCATACTGTTAAATGCAAAGTTAAAAATGTCCATATGCTGGACACAACCTAAGTTTATTAACCTTTATGTTAGGTACTTGTGACAGGATGGACCGCCTATGCCACCCTGTCTGTTGTTGCTGGGAACCGGCTGGGTTTACTTTGCCTCCGTTACCTTTTGTTATCCCAAATACGCCCTCTTGCCGCAGTAGGAGGGGCTTACAATGATTCCACTACTGAACTCCTTTATGGCGCTCAGAACCACGTTCCTTCTGGGTAACTGTCACTGCTAGTGTACTCCTGTGCTGGTACACTTGGGCTGGTAACTCCGGACCTCTTACTATGGATCCAGGTTGCTGTGGATGGATCTTCCCTGGCCTATCACACTCATCAGAGCAGCATGGGTAGCAGGCAGAGCGGTGGTACTGGAAAAGCTTGGGTCCAAACATCAGAATCAGCTGGAGAACGGATTAGATTTTAGGGTCTAATCGGCAGGTCACAGGATTACAGCAATATTGAAGAAGGGTCCTGAAGCAGAGTGATGTTTATTGCTCAAGTGTCCTGACAAAGACAGTTCCACTGATTTAAGGTATCAGTGGTCAGGTCAGATGGAACATCAGAATGATACATTTCAGTGTACAAGTCAGTGCATTTATACAGATTTGGACACAGTCTATTTTTAGAATCAGGATGTACTCTATTCACACAAACATGGATTTACATGCATTGGAAAGCTAGTCATATTTACACTTATGTGAAATTCTAGAAACTCTGTGATGTCCTACACCTGGTTTTCAGATGCAAAGAATCCAGGAGCCAGTCTTAATTAAAAGTTCCTGCCTTCCGTGCTGGACCTTCACACATCCTAAGATCTAATTAACATGGGGCCTTTCATCAGACCGTTCGGAATACATATTCACACAGAACAACAAAAACAAGCTAGTTTCCCACATCACAATACACAAGAGGATTTGTAAACAAAGGCTCATTGTATCAGATATATACATCAGAAATAGGCATATCCTATAGCAACGTTAAACAAGAGACAAATTTCTTACCCTGATCTCAGAAATAACGATTTCCTATCTCACAATATACACAATATCAGAAATAAGTGCATGTGCAATTATATAAAAAAAAAAATATATATTTGCTTTAAATAAATTTATACCAAAAGTTATTTAATAGTGATCCAGTCACAGAACTAATGCCCAAGTGAAGTGTATTTAGTTCTGTAAACGTTCACAGAGCTCCAGGTTTAGTGCAATTTGCTGGGAAGTGAAAGATTGCACTTATGTTTCCTTCCCATGATAATCGTCCTGAGTGTAATCATTGATTGCACATCCACCTAGTGACTTCTCTTAAAGTACATGCTTTTTCTTTTGCATTTTTTTGCATCCCCTAATAAATATTCTACCTATAGAATTAACATAGAAGCAAGAAAATCTCCAAAGCTGTCTCGGACTGCACAAGAGATTACAAGGTCCCCTCGATTACCCATAAGGAAGCCTTCAATTGGGTCACCAAGCTTAACTCGCAGAGAATTTCCCTTGGAAGACATCACCCAGGTGAGATTCTCCATGTACAACAACTGCATCAGACAATTCTACAGGGTGGATGTGGGAGATGGTAATTAGGTAAGATATTAGCTGCAGTTTCTTTGACCAATGGAGAGCACTGCTTAGTAGGTGTAGAAACTACATAAGACATATAGGAAGGTACCGCATCATCAAGTTCTCTAGGTAAGAAGCATATTTTTACATTTATTCTGTAGGTTGACAGAGCAGAGCAAAAAATGGCAGGCTTTCTAAGATAAAATCATTTAGAGCAATCTTCTAATTACTCTTAACATATACACTTGTTTTTTTTCAGTACATTGAAAAGTGTCAAGACAGTGAAAATAAATGTGAGATGTTCTAGAAATAAAAATTAGCTTTTTTCACATAGACATCTATTATTAAAATAAAACTATGATTTGTACTTAATTGTTTTATGAATTCAAAACTAATTCATATATTCATGAATAATACTATACACAACTAACCCAAAGATGATTGCTGCATTTTCAGTATTGTGATTTTGTATTTGCAGCATAACTACCTTGCTCAGGTCACATCCAATATATGGGGAACCAAATTTAAAATTGTAGGATTAGCGCCATTCTTACCAGCTAACCTTGGAGCAGGTAAGTTCTTAGGGCTTCTTGTAAATCTTTATTTCCTGCATTATTTTATTTATTACGTGACAACATATTTCACAGCACCATATAAAGAGGGGATCATGATAGTAACAAATGGCTTACAATGACATAAAACCAGGGCCGGATTAACCCGAGGTCTAACTGGGCTACAGCCCAGGGGCCTCGGGCATCCAGGGGGCCCTTGACAGAGTTCAGCAGAGGTATTGATCGGGGCGGGGGCGTCCCCGGCCCGATCAATGCTGAGCTCTGTCACTGCAGTCCTCCTACTCCGGCGCTCAGTAATCTCCTTAGTGAGGAGATCTCACGAGAGTGTCACGAGATCTCCTCAGTAAGGAGCTTACAGCGCGCCGCGGAAGGAGGACTGCAGTGACAGGAGTGGAGAAGGTAAGCGCTTAGAGGTGGGGGGAGGGGCGGCTAACAGGGGGGCCAGGCTAATAATGCGGGGGAGGGCCTCACGGGGGAATGGGGGCCCCATTAGCCCAGGGGCCTCCATTCCGTTAATCCGGCCCTGCATAAAACCGAAAGTATAGAGGACACTGATCAAAAGAGCCTACAGGTTAAGAGGTGTAGTGCACTGACACTGTGCTCGGTTCATGCAGTTGAAAGACAGACAGTCTGTGTTTCTTTCTCAGGGCAGTTTGTGACAGGAGCATAGGGCTTTATGTGTCATGATATCATGATATTTTAAAGGGAACTGAGCAATCAGGAAGCTACATATTGAGAGTTGAGGCTTGTTTACACTGTTTCTTATTCACTTAGTAAGCAATGCTGTTATAATGTTTGTTTTTGTTTGCAAAGAGCGCAATATGCATGAGATCATTGCTTTCTAAGAGAGATGTGGTGTCCTGGAAGGTCAGTGATCTGTAACTCAGTGCTTTGCAAGATACACAGAGTCTTACTACTTATTAAGCACATTATAAAGCATAGGGTGAGTGAAATCCCCTAGATCAGTCATGGGCAACCTGAAACACTTCAGGGGCCACACGGTGCGACCCTCTAACGTTTAAAAGCGCCTCATATTTCCCTTAATCTCAGTAATAAGTTAAAACAATACATTTAATCAAGGAAAGAGACTGCTATCTGTTATAAAATATGAGCGAGCATTTTAAACAACTGCTACCAGCTATAGGTAATAAATCTGACAATAAACCAGGAAGGAACTGGGAGCCGCAAGTGAAAGCCTGGAGGGTCGCCTGTTACCCATCATCATCATCATTTATTTATATAGCGCCAACATATTCCGTAGCGCTTTACAATTGGGGACAAACATAATAAACTAATAAACAAACTGGGTAAAACAGACAAAGAGGTGAGAAGGCCCTGCTCGCAAGCTTACAATCTATGGGATTGCCCATCACTACTATGGGGAGCAGTGTCCTCCAACAACAGGTGATCTGAGGCTTCTCTAAACTAGTGCAGAAAGATTATGCGTCAAATGCACCTCTATATGAAACACAGTACATACATCAGCTTGTTAATGGACTGTCACTCCGAGCCTGCCTACACAGTAAATACAGCTCAGACAGGTGTACTTGAGCCATTTTTTCTAAATTGTAACACAAAAGTTGTAAGCTTAGTGAATATCAAGATTACATATGGGAACATTTATAAAAAATATATTACTCTTTTTTTCCGCTCTCAGAAATGTACTTCATTATTTTTTGAATGATTGAAACAATACTTTTTGGCTTGTCTTGGGGTTGTATCTATTTAGTCCCCAAATTTTTAAATCTTTTCTTTTTTTTCTTACCATTTCTGTTATAGTTATTTATAAAACAAGTTTGCTGCACCTCCAGCCAAGACAGATGACTATCTACCTTCCGGAAGTGCGAAAAATTTCCATGGACTATATTAATTTGCCAGTATTTAATACAAATGTTTTCAGTGAAGATGAAGATGACTTACAAGGTGAGATCCTTTCTGTGGGGTGTATTTATAAATTGTACATGGGAATTATGCCTGACAAGAAGCAGCTAGACGTGAGGTGACAAAATGTGTCCCAGGAGACACATCTCATTTTACAGAAAATGCCACTCATTTTCCTTTGTGTCCCATAGAGGTGCGCAGAAAATGAAGTGGCGATTTCCGTAATAGCCGGAAAATTCTGCGGCACCTTGCACTAAATTGAATCTGTCCCTTATCGTCCTGAAATAGACATGAATGAATAAAATGAACTACTGGTGGTAATTGTGAGTGTGAAAACCTGACTTGAATTGACAACACAAATGTATTACTGGTAATAGTCTCCTTAAAACAATCTTGATTTGAAAGTTCTAGGTACAGGGTACTTTTGAGATGGGAATAATGTATGAGGTGGCATGTAAACTTAATTAATTATGGACTCCTGCCACAGTCTTAATACACTGCTCAAAAATAAAAAAAAATATATTTTTATTAACATGTTGTAATTAATTGATTGTTTATCTTAACAAGAAGACCGTATAAGTTATCCATTTTCCTTTTCCTCTTGCAGTAACTGGAACGTCAGGGGCACCTGAAAACAACCCACCTTGCACTGTGAATATCCCCATTGCACCCATTCATAGCTCTGCCCAAGCCATGTCACCAACACAAAGCATAGGCTTGGTTCAGTCTTTGCTAGCCAATCAGAATGTACAGCTAGATGTGCTGGCCAATCAAATGGTAGCTCCTGCACCACCAGATCATCCAGTAGAAAATGCTGTTCATTTTCCAGCAACAAATCGTTACTCCAATCCAGGGCAAGTGATATTTGGTGGTGTTGAAATGGGCCGCTTGCTGCAGCCCCCCCAGCCTCCGTTGCCCCACCCACCCAGTGCAGTACAGATATCTGTTGACCACAATGACAGAGACCATGAACATTCTCAGAAGCCAAAACCTTTACGTCCAATTCCTCAGTTTACAGAAGGAGATGCTGTTGTTTTCAAAAATGTTCAAGAAATGCAGATGAACAAACTTAATCCTCCCCCTCCATACCCAGGAACTATCCCAGCTCCTCCAACTTCAGCAGCTCCTCCACCACCAATCCCACAACCGCCTGTGGATCTCTGCCTAAAGAAAGCAGACTTTTCCCTTTTTACAAGTGGCAACTACCAAACTCCACTTGGATATGAGCGGATCACAACTTTTGATAGCAGTGGCAATGTTGAAGAAGTGTGCAGGCCACGAACACGAATGCTCTGCACTCAAAATACCTATACTCTTCCAGGTCCAGGTAGCTCTGCAACATTAAGAGTTTCTGCAACAGAAAAGAAAATTAAGCAGCCTTGCACCAGTGCCACACTGAATAGACTGACTGTTCCCCGATATTCCATACCACCAGGAGATCCACCACCATACCCTGAGATTGCAGCACAGCTTGCTCAAGGAAGAAGTGCATCTCAAAGAATAGACAGCAGTCTCATCCATGCTACTCTTCGGAGGAATAGTCGTGAAGCTGCTCTTAAAATGGCTCAAATGATGGACAGTCAGAGGGCAACACTACAACCTCCACCCAAGTCAAAAAGCAATGTTGTCACTGGACAGTACCAACAAAGGACACCAACAGCATTGTACACTTGTAGCCAATGCAGCAGTAGCACTGGAGTAATGAGCAGTAGTATCAGTAATCATAGTGGCAATATCAGCACTAGCACCATGAGTGCTGCAAATATGCGCCCCGATTTAACCACAGCTTGTGGTCCACAGCAGAGTACTGTTATAGTTCACTCTGCCAGCACAGCTCCTTTAGCATCCCAGTCCTCATATAATCTATTAAGTCCTGCTGAAAGCTGCAGAGACAGGACAGATTATATAAACTCTGCCTTTACTGAAGATGAATCAGTTTCCATTCACTGTCAAGTAGAAAAACCAGTCAGGCATATAAATCTTGCTGAGGCAGGACTTACGATAAAACGCCCCCCACCATACCAGTGGGACCCAATGGTAAGTGAAGATGTGTGGGTTCCACAGGAAAGAACAGGTCATAACACAATGCCAATTCCCCACAGGCCTCCTCCCCTAATCCTTGGGCAGGGCCAACATTTAGATATGTCACGAGTGCCATTTATTTCTCCTAAGTCACCTACCAGCCCTATTCTTACATTCCAAGCAAACTATGGAGTTGGGATACCTTATAATGGTGGTTATAATGTTCCACCTCCTCTTCAGCAAATACAAAAACCTTGCTCCCCGAAGGAAGCTTTAGTTCCACCACAGTTTGTGCAACAGGAGCCCACCATAGTAGTACAATCAGCATATCCACCTAACCTGCCTTGTTGCCCCTTGCCACCAATGTATCCTGGAAATAGTAATTGCAATGGTTTGCAGCTTCCTGCAATAGCACTGCATCCTTGGAATACATACAATGCATGCCCACCAGCACAGAGCTCACACTCTGCCCTACCACCAAAACCTCATTTATTGCCAGAAAAAATGGTCATTTCTCCCCCTCAGCCAGAGCTCCAAAGTAATGTGGGCACAGAAGTCATGGTAGAAACTGCTGATAATTTCCAGGAGGTCCTATCCTTAACAGAGAGCCCTGTACCTCAAAGAACTGACAAAGTTGCTAAGAAAAATAGAAAGCGTTTAGATAGCAGAGCAGAAGAAGGAAATGTTCAGGCCATCACTGAGGGCAAGGTGAAAAAGGAAACTAGGGCTTTGGGTGACTTTAATTCCCTGATTGCAAGCCCCCGTCTTGGAAGAGAAAAGAAGAAGGTGAAGAGTCCAAAAGATCCACTAAAATCCAAGAAGCTAAATAAGACAAATGAGTTTCAGGATAGTTCAGAAAGTGAACCGGAGCTTTTCATTAGTGGGGATGAACTGATGAATCAAAGCCAGAGCAATAAAAAGGGATGGAAAACCAAGAGGAATCTTAGGACAGCTAGTGACTTGGATGAGTTTAAGTGTCGGAAAGCAAATGATAAAGATGATGGCAGGTTGGGAAGCCAAGGATTTGTCTATGTAATGGCCAACAAGCAGCCTCTATGGAATGAGGCAACACAGGTTTACCAGTTGGATTTTGGAGGTCGGGTGACTCAGGAGTCTGCTAAAAATTTCCAAATAGAGCTGGAAGGTAGACAGGTATGAGCAAGTGTTTTTCATTCTTTGTATCTCTTAACAGTTATTCCTATAGAAGTGCTGACCTTTAGTATTAATGTTCTTGCATATTTAACAGATATAAACTATAGTTTAAAAGGTGTATCTAGTACAATACGTTGGTTTCTTAAAGCCTTTAGTAAATTTTGAATGTGCCTACATTGTATTATTCCTGAAAAAAAATTACTCTTTTCCTCCTTATTTTTCTATTTTTCGTCTTGATCTGCCATAGTCCAAATGGGGAAGGGGGGATCAAAGCTGGGATTACCTGGAACTCTCCTTTACCACCAGCAAATTAGGGGAGCACTGTGGAATGTCCTTTTTGTTTATTTGATGATGGTAATTTATAGTTTATATTTTTATTATTAATAAAGCGGTGAAAAGGATTTTGGGGAGTTTCTTTTATTAAATGAAACTTTATTTTAAAATTGTAATATTTTTTTAAGGTTTTTTTTTAGTTTTTTTTACATACATACATAATGGGCCTTGGTCTTAAGGCCATGCCCAATCTATTCTACTGGGATTTCTGCAGGGAGGGTTGGGGTTTCATTCCATTGATCCCAACTGCCCCATTTCAGAAATCTCAGTTCTGTTAATCACCCCAGCTCACACTGCTGAGGTAGAATCCTTTACAAATGCCACCATTTTTCTCTGCAAACCTAAATAAATATATAGACATTTATCAAATCGAGATATGCAGCATGTCCAAAACTTTAGTTGCCCTGCAGAGTTTGCCATTTGTAAATTTCCTACATTGTCATCATAAAGTTTAAGCACAATAGTTAGATGTTCATGAGTTAAGGTATGTCTGGAAGAGAAAGTTTATCTTGAGGAGATAAGTGTCACTTCTTAACAAAGTACTGTTAAACTAGGTGCACACTACAGAAAATTTCTTCCAATGCAATATCTTTAATGATTTTACCAACGACTGAAAGTCCCGATCACCGATCTGTGCTTTTATCTGTCATAACCATCTGCTGAAAAGATCATGACTGTAAACTCTATGGAAATCTGCCTACTTTGCTGGTCATGAGTGCATTCACACTTTGCCCAACATCGTTTATAGAGATTTTTAGTCCGTTATAAAATCAAATGAAATGATACGATGTGCTTTGGTACGATAAAACATGATCATGGGAGCGTACACACTAATGCAATATCGGGCCTAACAGTCGTTTATTGTGTGATTGGCATGATAATCGAGTAAAAACCTGTAGTATGTACCCAGCTTAAGATTGAAAAAATCACCATTAAGCACTCTAAAGAACAATTTATTACAGATAAGTGAAGCTATCTGTGGTGAATGGGAAAAAAAATCCTAGAAAAGGAGTACAGCTTTACCCAGAAAAGTACAAGAAAGTATTTTTTTATAATGTTACAAATTTTCTTCTGTAAAATATGTAGCAGTATGTGCACAAGTCTTAAGCCAATGGTAATGTAGTGATGACCAGACAATATATTAATTAGTATAAATAAATAGCTATTCTAATCAACCAACCATAATATGCAACAGTAGACACTACAAGTTGCACATTCAGATTTGTCTGTGTCAAAATCTGAGGTGAACTGCCACAGGAAAATGGACCTTCTGAAGATCTATGACGACGTAGAGCTGTTCTCTCTCCCACTCTCCTCTCTCTCTCCGCCGCCTTATTCCTCAACCGTGGCACTTCAAACTCACTCGCTTCCTTCAAAAGTGCTCCCGCACTGCCGAACGCCTCTGTCGGAAATCTCGCTCCCTCGCTGACTTCCTTCACTTCAAATTCATCCTCTCCTCTTTCTGCTCTGCCCTCTCCCTTGCTAAACAAACCTTCTTTAAAGCCCTCATCTCTTCTCAGTCCTCTAATCCCCGCCGCCTCTTCGCAACCTTCAACTCCCTCCTTTCTCCCCCCCCTCCTCTAGTCCCACTTTCCCTCTCCGCTGCTGACTTCTCCACTTTTTTCTCTTCCAAAATTGAGGCCATCAGACTTAACATCTCTTCTTCCTCCCCCTCTCCCCCTGCCTTTATTGCTCCACCCCCATCCAACACCCAACTCTGGTGCTCCTTCCACCCCACATCTGGCGATGAAGTTCGCTCCCTTATTCTTTCCTCTCGCCACCCTCCACCTGTCCGCTTGATCCCATCCCCTCTAACCTCCTTCGCTCTCTCTCTCCTACTACCTGCTCCTACCTTGCACACCTACTCAACATATCACTCGCCTCAGGTGTTGTACCCTCCTCATTCAAACATGCTCTCATCTCTCCTATCCTCAAAAAACCCAATCTTGACCCCACCTCCCTCGCCAACTATCGCCCCATCTCACTTCTCCCCTATGCCTCCAAATTACTTGAGCGGATAGTCTGCTGTCGTCTCACCAATTACCTCTCAGACAATTCCCTCCTCGACCCTCTCCAGTCTGGCTACCGCCCCCTCCACTCTACCAAAACCGCCCTGGCCAAAGTCACCAACGACCTCCTCTTAGCCAAATCCAGGGGTCACTTCTCCATACTCATCCTCCTCGACCTCTCTGCGGCCTTTGACACTGTGGATCACCCCCTCCTTCTGCAAACTCTTCTCTCTCTTGGCCTCTCTGGTTCTGTCCACGCCTGGTTCTGCTCTTATCTCGCCAACCGCACCTTCTCTGTCTCCACATCTGGCTCTGCCTCCACCCCCTCCCCTCTCCCGGTTGGAGTCCCCCAGGGCTCTGTTCTCGGCCCCCTACTATTCTCGCTCTACACTTCCTCACTCGGGACTCTCATCTCCTCCTACGGTCTTCAGTATCACCTCTATGCTGACGACATTCAGCTCTACGTATCTTCTCCTGATCTCTCTCCCACTCTCCTCTCTCGTGTATCTGACTGCCTCTCTGCCATCTCCTCCTGGATGTCCTCGCGCTTTCTCAAAATTAATATCTCTAAAACTGAACTAATTGTCTTCCCTCCACCCAGGCTCCCCTCTCACCACAGGCTCCCCTCTCACCACAACCTCTCTATCGTGGTTAATAATTTAACCATCTCCTCTGTCAACCAGGCCGTTGCCTGGGTGTCACCCTAGACTCCTCTCTCTCCTTTGTCCCCCACATCCAATCTCTAGCCAAAACCTGCCGCTTCCAGCTGCGTAACATTGCCCGCATCCGGCCCTTCCTCTCACAAGATGCCACCAAAACCATCATACACGCTCTCATCATCTCCCGCCTCGACTACTGCAACCTTCTCCTTACTGGCCTCCCCTTCTCCCACCTCGCCCCCCTTCGCTCTGTTCTCAATGCGGCTGCCCGACTCATCTTTCTCTCACACCGCTCCTACTCCGCCTCCCCTCTCTGCCTTGCCTTACACTGGCTCCCCTTCCCCTAAAGGATCCTTTTCAAGCTCCTCACCACCACTTACAAAGCCCTCTCCCAGTCTACTGCCCCCTATATCTCCAACCTCCTCACCATTCACACCCCTGCCCACTCCCTGCGCTCGGCCAATGACCGTCGCCTCTCCTCCACTCTGATAACCTCTTCCCACTCCAGAATCCAAGACTTCTCCCGAGCTGCTCCCCTCCACTGGAACGACCTCCCTCGCTCTATCCGTCTCTCACCCAGTCTGTGCTCCTTCAAACGGGCACTCAAAACTCACCTGTTCCTCAAAGCCTACCAACAATCTACTTAACCCTTACCTTGTTGCACCTTCGCAAACATCCTTCTCTCGTTCTCCCCTCTCTCCACCAGCCCCGCCTTTCTCTCCCTTACTTTAATGGCTACCTCCTGTGCCTGTTTGTCCACCCTCCCTTAGGATGTGAGCTCGTATGAGCAGGGCCCCTCTCTTCTCCTGTCTCCATACCTGTTCTTCTACTCCATCTTCGCTCATATGTCTGCCCGGAGTTCTGAAGTATTGGTACTTTGTGTTTATTGCTCTGTACTATGTCACCCTGTATGGTCTCCTGTTTGTATTATGTACGGCGCTGCGGAAACCTTGTGGCGACTAACAAATAAATGATAATAATAATAATAATCTATGGATGTGAGAAAATCCTCTTTACCTATGGACATGAGGATGGAATTCAGACATGAGGAAATGTCAGTATCAATTGCTGGCCTTCCCAATTACAGTCCTTGACAAAACCCAGTTGGACTCAGCTTCAGGCTAGCAATGACCTAACACCTCTCTCAGGTTTTATCACTAACCTCCAATACTGAGGTCACCTGCAGGGAATCGCCAATCATCCGACCAAGTTTCCTGAGGTTACCCATATAAGGATTAGTGGGTGACCCCAGCAGTCTTAAGACATAACTGGTCTGCCTCCAACACTTAGCAGTCCACTGATTACTGCCCAGCCAATTAGAATCCTTAACAGGACCCAGTCTCCCCGACAGCAGCACAGCCATACCTGCATTTCCATCTGCAGGGTTTTAGTCAGAGTTCTCATAGAAGCTAAGTACTTAGTCTCCACACAAGTGGATCCTGTGTGTGTGTGTGTGTGTGTGTGTACTTCACTACACTTGCTGTCTATCTCTGTTCTACAGGGTCACTGCCAAGATTACTTTGCTGAGCTCACACATTACAATCTTCTGGACACCCCGAGACCCAGAAAATTACCCACTTCCTTTACAGATTTTATTGGTGGCCGAATGTATGTCTCCCTGTGACAGATGTGCCCAACACAAGATTTGAGGATGAAACCCCAAGGGCCCCTGCATCCACTTCCCATCCCAAGTATATCCATGGATTTTATCACTGAATTGTCAACATGATGCAACACCATCTGGGTTGCAGTTCACTAAGGTGGCCCTCTTTGTTTACTTCAGTGGCATACCTTTAGCCGCGGAATTGACATGGAATATGTCACGAATGAAGGTTTGACTCCTCAGCTGTACCAGGGACATAACATCCGATAGGGGCACCCGGTTCACATTGCACTTCTGGAAAGCCTTCTGCAGACAGAGAGGCATACACCTGAACTTTTCATCGGCACATCACCCTTAACCTCTAATAGACAGAGAGGGTGAACCAGGACCTCGAGACCTTCCTTTGCATGTACATCTCAGTCAGCCAGGAAGACTGGCTGAACTCTCTCTTGTGGTCAGAATTTGCACACAACCTGCACTACCACTCGAGTACATTCTCCACACCATTCTTTTTACTCCATGGGTACCACCCTGATTTCCTGAATTTCAAGTCATCGCGACATTGCAAGTACCAGCAATGGACAATATACACAAACAATTCCAGGACATTTGGGCTGGCCAAATCCTCCACTGATAAAATTAGAAGGAAGGGCCTAAGTTGGTCACAGAGACAATATCTGGATGTCAGCAAGTAACATTCGCCTCTAAGTATCATCCATGAAATTTCCCCTGATATACATTGGACCTTAGAAATCTAAGGTTTTAATGACTAACATTCATAAGAAAAGATTAAGTGGGAAAGGGTCCATGTATTGGCATACATTATAGTGCCTTCAGTATCAGAACTCTCTTTTTCTCTTTGTTTATATAATATTTCGATATTGTTCTGGGATAGCACCCCTTATTAAAGTGATAAAAAATATTAGGGACATGTATATCAAAAATTAGAAAATAGTGGACTCTACTTGTGCGGTTATCTACATTAGTAAATATATTTACCCTTCCAAATCACCCAAGTCTTCAATATTGTGGCATTAAGGCTACAACTACTAGACTCCCTGCGGATCCCCCGATGTGTTACACATCTCACTGCTAAAACTACTCATCATCAATAGCTACTCCTCCCAGGATATGCCACCAGCTGCCGTATCATCACAGGAGGAGTACAGAATCCAGACAGTTTTAGATGTCCAAAGATAGAGAGGTACCTTTCAACATATGGCGGAATTGAAGGGATTTGGCCTGGAGGAACGAACCTGGGTAGGGGCATCAGGTATGCACGCTCCATAGGCAATTAAAAGTTCTCCTGGCACTGCTGTTGAGACCATTGTCCTTGCTGAGAATCCAGCGAAGGTTCACGCAAACATTCTATGCCTTTCTGCATAATATTAGTGCTTTCAACATGTGTTGTCTGTTTTCTACATATGTGTCTCTCCCCATAATCCTCCTTCGGGTGGGACGATTTCTGAATCAGCGCCGCATATCGGCAAAGCTGACAGCCGGACGCGGGCGCCGAGTAAAGGAAACAGCCTGCGGGCTAATTAATTAGGCAGGTCCTGGGGATAGTTTCAGGGTTAAGCCCTGATTGGCTCCCTTCAGTATTTAAGGCAGGAAGGGCTTAGCATCCCTGCTGGTTATAGCGTTCTGTTACCAGTTTGCTGAGCTGCTCCTGTGCTGTGTTTGGTGAAAACCTTTTGATTGACTTCTGTGTATGACCTCTGCCTGTTTCCTGGATCCTGATACCTGCTAGTTGCCCTGACCTTCTGCCTTTTACCTGGACTTTGAACCATCACTTGTTGACCTGACCGTCTGCCTGTTACCTGGACTTAAACCATCGCTTGTTGCCCTGACCTTCTGCCTGTTACCCGGATTGGCATCATTGCCTGTGGCCTTGACCCTGCTTGTATCTGACGTTTTTGCCTGTGCTCTGTTAGGCCAGTCAGACATTACTATCTCTGTTCCAGACCGCAGACCTCTGGCCTGTCCCTACTCTGTGTATTACCTCCCACTCCTGAGTGCTGCTGTGTGACCATAAACTTGTACTACACAAGTATAAGACCTGGGGGCATCCGAGTACCTGTGAGTATAACCAGTCTCAACGGGAAAGGCGAATGCTATAGGTGAAGACCTCTCCCGCTAGTTCTACAAGTTTATGAAGCACTGGTGGCCATAACAGAAACTTTAGGCATTTTGCTGTCTTTGCTCACCTCAGTCTCTACAAAGATACTGAAGAGAGCTGAAATTACTATCTAACTAAAGATATGCTATAGATATCATAAAGCACCCCTAACTTAGGGCTTACCTAGTGTGCTTGGCTGTTTGGGATCTGACTCGGGCTCCATCCGTGTTCTGGGTCCAGCAGATTCAAGTGAATTCTTAGAGTAGCTCTGTGCCAGCAAACAGCCTAGTCAACCATGTTTGTGCACTGTGACTTATGATGTGGTGACGCACATGTGCCAACCTTCAAGGTCCAGGAAATCTGTGCCAGATCTACCCCTAGAAGATAGTTATGTGGTTCAACCTATTAGCCAGCTATATCCTCTTCATCAGACACTGGTGCTTTGTTGGGAGTTATGAAGAATGTTAGCATTTCACTACAGAAAAAACAACACAACCTGTCCTATCTATTTTTGACACAGAAAAAAGACACAGTAATAGGATGGGCTACCCTATCTACATTCCAGGTGTGTTTTCTTTGTAACCTTTCTTTAATAGAAAGAGAAGCTACCCAGAGTTTTGGCTGCAATGAATTGCAAAGGAGAAAAGTAAACAAACAGGCCTGCCATATTTGTTTTAGTCAAAGTCAGAAACAAACAAAACACCTTGAAAAAGACCCACCTACATGCTACTGACTGCTGTGAAATCAAAATCCAGGACTCCCCTTCACTGCCCGCCAATCAGATGTGGGTAGGGATCCTTGTTCATCGTACTGTAAATGACAATCTTGTTAGTTCATCATCATCATTTATTTATATAGCGCCAGCAAATTCCGTAGCGCTTTACAATTAGGATGTTAATTATCCCAGCCCCGTCGCACAGGTGGGTTGGGAAGAGTCCCGGTGCTTTTCAGTGCAAGGCAGCCTCTGGGGGGTGTGCACTGTGTTTTACACACACTGACAACAGTCCCAGCCCCATACTGACCAGCCTGGGGTTCAGTTTCATTATAGCATGGGGTTTCGATGCTTGTATTCTTCCTATTGAAATGACTGGTTGAAGATTTTTATTTTATTATTATTTATTCACATTTTTATTTTTTATTACACATTGTATCATCTGTGGTCTAAGTTTAAATAACTCCCAAAACACTATTCAGCCATGTGTAATTTTTTTCTGTAGTTGAACTGAGGCAGGTCAATTTTATATTTTTTCACTATGTTTCTTTCATTTGGAATTCTTGTGTTCGTGACCTTTCACACTGTAAGATATTAAAGTTACTCTACCTTCTGCACAAAGAAATGGGACTATACATTAAGTGAGAAAAGCAACAGAACTTCCGCAGTAGCAATAAAAATTCAGTCTTTTGTGCAAAATCTTATCCATATAATTTAAAGCACTTCTATTGTCATTGTTTTGTTTTCTTCAACAGGTAATGCAGTTTGGAAGGATTGATGGCAACGCCTACATTTTGGACTTTCAATATCCTTTTTCGGCAGTCCAAGCCTTTGCAGTTGCTTTGGCTAATGTGACTCAGCGCCTCAAGTGAGCCCAGACAGGGACACAAACATTTCAACTACATTCTGAACACGGGATAGTGCAGCAACGTTTTAAAAGTATAAATAGTGCAAATAAAAACATTGAAGCATTTCAACTGGAAACAAACATAACTGCCTGTGTGGAGGCACTCTGTTTTATTCTATTTAGTTTTTTTTAATGCAATATTGCTGATGGTTGAACGGGAGCCATTTCATATTATGGTGGGAATGTGGCTTTTGACTTGTATTGATGGTTCTGTTCTGTTGTGTTTGGTGCAATAGATGTTAGAATATTACATGGAAAAAACTGCCTTATTTATAATAATATTATTTTTTTGAAAACTGTAAACTATGTGATTCATTGACCTGTTTTTTTCCCAGTTTGTAGAATCACAAACTAAAAAATGCAACTAAACAATATTTTAATACTTGAATGCATTAAAAATTGTGTGGGTACTAAAGGTTGTATAAATATCTTTACATAGACATTCTGCATTTGAGTTATTTCTAAAAACTTTGTGTTTTGTTAATATTTGCAGAAACAGCAGTGTTATTGGTTTGGTTTTAAGAGCATCTCTATACCAAATTGTACAACCATTGATTGTGTTCGCTTCTAAGAAGACAAGAGGGCAATGTTAATGGTATAGTGTGGATAAATTGAATATATGGGGGGAACATCACTTATTAATCTGCTACTTATAACTCAAAGTATTATACTCCAAGTTTAAAAATAGAGTGCCACATAAATATTTTAAAATCAATGATGTGACCAATATTACTGCATTGACCCTTAGTTATTCAAACAGTAGTAAACTTGACCCCAGAGCAGCCGTGCTTCTTAAAAAAATAAATAAAAAAAATACAGGAGCAAATAGCTGCAGATTTCACAGTGATATCTATATATATATATATATATATATATATATATATATATATATATACACACACACACACAGAGAAATATATGATATCACTGTGAAATCTGCAGCTATTCGTGTCTGGATTTTTTTTTGGGGGAGGGAAGGGGAGGAGAAGTGAAAAGTTCAATCACAACCTGGGCAGTATGTCTACATCTGTATCGAAATACTACACATTTTGAAATATAATGAGCATAGCTGTAAATCTGATATAATTATTTGCATCTGTATTTCCTTTTATGTGATTCACCCTCCAGATTATGAACATAACAGATTATCCGTGTGGGATCTTTTTTTTCTTTTTTCTTTTTTTTTAAATTATGGCCAATGTTTAATTTGATACATTTAAACTTTTAAGCAGAATGAATGTTTTTTTTGTATTATTTTAAAATACTATACAACATTTCCAATGCATTAAGAAGTGAACAAAAAAAAATACCTGCTTGATGTTAAACCAACACTGTGAAAGGAGTCTTACTTTGTGTCCTCTCTATATGTAAGACTTCACAGCAGTAAGGTGAATAACTGAAGGGTATAATCACATGTTAAATGTAGAGCTGTACACGATTACACATGCTGGGAAAAATTCATCTGCATATCTGCGTCATCTTGCAGTACAAATGATCATTTCATGTTTTTAATCCCTTGAAAATGTTTTGACCTTTCTTACATTCAGACAATGGAAAAGAAAAGATGCATGAAAAAAATCAAAAAAAGAATATTGCCCCGACAAGATAATATGGAGGGAAATATCCTAATTAAAGACAATTGGCCTGATTCATTAAGGAAAGGAAGACAAAAAAAATTAGTAACTTTGAACCTTGGCAAAACCATGTTGCAATGCAAGGGGTGTGAATGAGTTTATTATTTTGCACATAAGGAAAATACTGGCTGTTTTTTCATGTAGGATGCAAATACTTGATAGCTTTATTTTTACACTGACACTAAAAGTTGATCTAGGACATGCTCTACTCCAATTATAGATTAAGATTTCCTGTATTTTAGGACACCATCAAATGTAAGAAACACCAGAGATGATACCTGGTTGGCAGTTATTGTTACTTATCAGCGCCTACCTGATTTTTAATTTCAGAGTGACCTGATGCTTGATACTTGATTGTCAATCATTGTTATTTCCATGCATCAACTAGTGTTTTTTTGTTTGTTTTTTTTTAAATGACATCCAACACCTTATTTAGGGAATCTTCATTATGAATAGCGGATTAATCGACAGCACTCCAAGTTGACCAAGTGTCAAAAATGTACTTGGTTTATTGTGCTGGCTATTCATCTTCTATTCAGGCTACTATGGGATCAGTTAGATTCCAGGTAATATTTTCAGCACTTGACTTGTTATTTTTGAGAAGCAGCAAAAGTACTCATTCAATTTTCCTTGTCTTTTGTTCACATCAACCCAATTTTTGTTTTTACAAATAACACCTGACTGGTCATAGATTAGCAGATCTCGGAATAAGAACTTTTTTTTTATCAATGTTATTATCAACTGGTGTACAATTTATATTGACTCTCTGCTTTTGTCCTGCAACAAGGATACTAACTGGGTTTGACTAACCGTTTTTACCGGGCAAGATTATTGAAACTTTACATGTTCTGTGAACATCCACTACATACACATTATTTTTCTTTTCACATAATCTAGATTGTATTTATTTTCCAGCAGAAAGATAGTATTGTAGGCTAATGTTAATATCAGCATGATACACACATCCCCTTTCCTAAAAATGATTTTCTTATTACTGTAATTCTTTCATTCAAACTATAAGATAATGGTAGGTATACTTTGGGTTTCAGCTTTTGTGAAGCATGACTGCTCAGCCAGAGGGACTTCCATCACCAACCTGACAACTATGGAAGGGGCCCCAATAAGTTGTCCCTGGGCCTGAAATTCCTCTTGGCGGCCCTGTATATAAGCTAGCTGGTCGGCATACTCCTATCTTTTTTTCGAAAAGTTTTTGAGATCATAATATACGACTAGCTATACATTGTGATGTAGCAAACTATGGGCCTGTTTCTGATAAACTCTTAAAGAAAAAATAATGTTCTATCATCCTAAATGATCGATCTCCAATGCAAATATTTCTGTGTACAAAAAGCAATCATTTTTTTTTAATTATTTGTGAATATACAATCTGCCCTTAATACACAACATAAATTAACAATTTTGAATAGCATTTTAATGTGTAAAAGTCTTAAAATTAATATTGAAAATTACTATCAGCGAGAATTATAGCATAAAGAAAAGTTTGCCTGTAAGATAAACTTTTGTGGCATGCAAAAATTATGATATAGATTTCATATTTTTTGTACTGTATGTTTATAACATACGCCTATGTCCAAGGTGGGAAATTAATATTCTAATTATTGGTGCACACAGGCATACAATATAATTAATGTATAAATACCAGTAAAATATAGTTATAGTAACATAGCCTTAAGCTGCTCATAAAACTCTTGCACTGCAAGATCCTACTCATGTTTGGCTGAAATGGAATGGTATTTTTTAATGGGTCTGTGTAGTTTCATGCCTTATTGTTGCATGCTTTTTAAAATCTGTTGATATGTAGTCTGAACATCCTTGGGTATATCCCTTAAAGGATATTAATACTTAAATTACTTATTTAAAAACTGGCAAGCAAAAGGTCTTTATGAATTTTTCTGAATAATTCTGATACAAAATTATCTTTGTTTCAACAACACTATTAAAATAATGTGAACTGGATAAGAAATAGTTACCAAAAAAAGCACATCACAAGAAGCATTTACTGTGCCTCTGTGTTCCAAAATTCAGTTCTGATTTCTGGATACTAGTGGTTCTATATTTGAAAGTGACACTTAATCAAAATTGGGCATAGTTTAGTCAACATCTATTTAAATGGGTCTTAAACAACCCTCTTATACGGGAGAGTGTTCTAATACAGATGTTAATTAAAGTGGAAATCTTCTTTTAAGTTGGGTATAGATGTTATCATTTTTTTCTATGCAAAAGTCTAAATTTTCTATGGTTTCATTCATTGGTGGAATAAAGTATCCTTCTTGGTGGGACTGCATTTGTTAATATCTATCTTTTCTACCACAGCCTCAATGCTTTATCACTTTTTACTGTACTGAAAACGAATACATATCTACATTATTATTATGTAGCTGTTGGTGTTGTAAGAAATATCACCAGCAGTGATCTTATCCTACATACAGCCCTTGGCATCTCACCCCGATGCTTGGGATACCGACACCCAACACACCTACAAAAGAAACCTGAACCTGCTGGTTGCCGTTGCTTCATTGTGACGTCACTGAAGACAGTGACATCTAAATTTAAACAGGTATGTTAACATTAGGGGTTAGGGTTAGGCTGCGTGAAACATTGCTGTCGGTGACGTCACAATGAAGTACCGGACTCCAGCTTCTTCGAATTTTGCAGCAGTCGCATACCATTTGTTTCGGTAATTTCCTCCGATGGTGAGAAGGTAAGTGTAGATTTTAATAGGTCATTGATTTAAGGTTTCGGGTTTCTTTTGTAGGTGTATTTGGTGTCGGTATCCCAAGCATTGGGATACCGATTACTACTGCTCACCTCTACCTATCCTCCAATTTGTGTTTTTCTTACAATAATTTTTAAAACTTAATTTAGAAATAAAACTCACTTATTGGGTTTATGAGTCCCAAATTTGACTTGGCTAAAGCCATCTCAGGCCAATTTCTTGTGTGGCAATCAGAGCCTATGTACTAACTCCAGAAGAACTATGTGCATCCTCCTACAGCCAACATAGCCAGAGCTCTAACTGTGGTACAACGTTTGAAGCAAGATGGTTTTAGTCAGAAAAACGGAATGATAGGGTATTGGGGTGCATACCATTTTATTATTATATATCTGTTCTTATAGAAAATACTGCCCCCACCACTTTGCTGTTTTATCCAAGGAGTTCAAATCACAGTACAAATGCCCATGAATATCAACAGTTGAGACTGACTGCAAAATGGTATTGTAGAGACACGATCACTGTGCATTTACAGAGTTCTCAAATTGATAAGAGTAAAGCATTAAATGTGGTGTCCACCCTTCTCCTTTTTTTACATTTTATTTTTTAATTTTCAAACTCTGAACACATAGCTAAACCTGAGGGCGAATCCACACACAACAGTCACAACAAATATAAGAAATAATATAATACAACCAAATCCTCAGTGAATTTAAACATCAATCAGTGTATTTCTCTGTATATAGACTTTCTATCTTGTTACCTAATTTTTAATGGAAGGCTACTCTCTCGACTGTCAGGTTCTACATAGCGCAACCAGTATTCCAGCTTGTTAAATTGTCAGTGCTGTTTACCCTTAAGGGAGCCATGAAATTGCATGCTGAAACAGGTTTTCCCAGTGCTATTTTGTGTAGTATAGCACCCAGAAATCTGGATACTAAACCACTTTAAAATGGCTGCTGAAATGGGTGTGAGCAGGAGGACCAGTAGAAAGCTGCATTCCCCTTGCTTGCAGCTTTTGGAATTTGCACGCACACAGCACCCAACTTTCGACTCGGACTGTGAGACAAATGTTGGATGCTTGGGAAACGCTTGAATTGAGCACAAAGTTCCGGTGAGAGGAGCATATTGATGCTTGCTAGATTGATTCTTTAGCTTACAGTCGCAGCTAAGTTCTCATGTAATGTTCCTATTTGTGCATCCACTAATATGTACAAAGTGTAGAGGACTGCAAGATAGCTAATCAAACTATAAATAAAGTTTATGTTCACATTTTATATTGCTCTAAAAATTAGACCATTGAATTACATTAGTGAAACATTTACATTGTGCCATTTCTATTTGCAGCTTCATCATCACAAATAAATGCAAAATTGATAAATCGAAATCATCTGTGAACATGCCTCTAAAGAGTTGCACTCTGAAGATAAACTGTTGTTGAAAGAAGTAACCTTTTTTCTTCATTTACAATAAATAATAGTTTACATTGGTGTTGACTTACAGTCTAAAGGCACACATTGATTTGCTAACAGGCTGCTAAAGTAAAAATGAGCAGTAACCCATAGCAACCAATCAGGCATTTGCTTTCATTAGTCTTATGTTGAACTTATGTTGAATCTCTTAGAGATTCTTCACAATTGTATTTTTACATCTTGTTTGTAAATCCCCCATTGCATATTTGTATTAAGTGTTCTAGAAGAGCTGTTTATTATTGTTTGCTTATACATATTGTGTGTCTGGCTGATTTGGAGAATAAAAAGAAAACATGGTCCACTATTACATCTATATAATAGTTGTGAAAGAACACATCTATACACAATAACCACCTCACATAAACAATGAGTTCTATAACCATCTCGGCCTAGTTTTACCTGTACATATTTATTGATTAGATTAAAAAAAAACATTGACTTAAAAAACAGACATGGATGATTTTCATTCCTCTATTTAAAAAAAAAAACACTTTGATACTGTATCTTTATACATTATTTCTACTCATATTGCTTCAATTTCTGTTTTCTATTAATACTTCAATCTGGTCAGAGTGTGCACTAAAAGAACCCTAGACGGACTGGTTATGCAGTTGTGAGTGGCTGCAGTGGCATGTGCTGTAGTATAACCAATATATAATCTTTTTACTTCTTTGTGTATATTTTTTTAAGAAGATGCATTTACGAGTCATTGCTGATTGCATTGTAAAAATACTGAAATTTCTCATCGTCTTTTTTTTAATGTGTGTTATGTACTGTATTAAAGCTGTGCTGCAGGCACTGGGAAAGTGTAATGTGTAATGTGGTTTGTTTCGTCGCTTAGATGTAGATAGTATATGGTCCTAAGAGATTGACTGCCCTGTTTCTTCTTTTATGACTAGGATTTGTAATGGTTATATAGCTGTTGCTTAATAAATAAAAAAAAAAAAAAAAAAGATGACAACTGGAAAAATGTGTACATTTTGTATAGATTTGTATGATTGTTAATGTTAGCACAATTTACATTGAATATATAGGTGTCTGGCATCTGTTAGTTTCCGCATGTTGGGGAAGGAACAATGCGAAGCCAACACTGGTAGTTTTAAAAAACTGAATAAAAAAAGCTTAAACTTAATACTATGCATATTTAAAATGCAATGTTTACAATGACTCAATCGCAGTTTTGATATGCACAGTATTATAAAAGTATGCTGGGGCTATAACCTACAATTCTTAATACTGAAATAAAAAATAGCATACAAAACAAAATTGGCATAAAAATGTTTCTGCTGCAACTTAAACTGTTAAGTGCTAATCATTCCTGAACTGCACAGCTAATATTAAACCTTTTATAAACACTATTAATAAAAACGGTTTTTTTGGAGTTTAACCCTTTTTAACAGGAGATTTCTTGCTAATTTGTGAATTACTTACAAAGATGAAAGATTGTCCATCAGCACCCACCAAAAAGGCTGTGTGGGCAGAACGCCTTGAACAGTGGACACCTGCATCCAAAAAAGTTAAATATCAGAAATAACCTGCTGCGCTCAAGTCAGTGTAAACTATGGTTTCTGGGTCTTGGCATATAAATTGTGTTCACCTAAATACAGTATAAAGTAACTAATGTAGTAGTTCACAAATAAAATAAGAATAGCATCTAGATAAACCCCTGCAAGTTTACATTGAATGTACAAGATGTACAATTTTCAGGATGATCTCAATATAGTCTACTTTGTTGTTGCCTATATTGAGACATTCTTTATTCCCATTCTGAAATCTTTTAATTAACAAAGAAAAATACTGCACAAATAGACTCTATAAATCCTTGTTCACTAACCATACCTTACATTCAATCTGCATCCTGCTTACCTGCACTCATTAGTGAAAAACCCAATCCAGTACTTTCATGAGCAAGATACAAAAAACAGATGATCAAGATGTGAAATTTAATCATCAGCACAAAGTCACAAATGAGAAGAAAGAAAATTCCAAACCATATGGTTCAATGTCAAATCAATAAGAAATAATACATCTGATATAGCTACCTTTTATTGAATTATTCGATCTAGTACATACAATCTCCAACTTAGAATATGCACTGTTGATCAACTACTCCGTGGACCACTGCTCCAGACAGGACTTGAGTGTAGGAATCTATCAGTAGGATGGGATTTCAAAACTCTTGACCATTTATCAGATTGTTGGGAATAAGAAAACAACTTTATATAGAAAATAATTAATGCTGTGACTGTACTAGAACCAGACTACACCCAGAAGGCTTTTCCTTGAAGATTGTGCAATTCCTAGGTTTGTGACAAACTCAGAATTTGAGCAAGAACACCATACAATGTGTAGTCTGGGTTTCAACAGAAGAAAAACAACCCCATTAGTAAAATATGTCTTCTGAAGCAAGGCTGTGTCAATTTTTCATGGACTTTAAGACTCTCTGGGGTATATTTACTAAACTGCGGGTTTGAAAAAGTGGAAATGTTGCCTACAGCAACCAGTCAGATTCTAATTGTCACTTTGTAGAATGTACTAAATAAATGATAACTTGAATCTGATTGTTATAGGCAACATCTCCACTGTTTCAAACCCACAGTTTAGTAAATATACCCCTCTGTGTTGAGGGATTTTAAATTTAGTGTCAGCCATACTCAATTAGCTGAAGCATAGAACACATCAAGCGTGGCTTAATTCTGCTGTCATCAATAAAATTCTTAAAAGGATAACATGAGCCACAGCAAGGTTAAGACTTCCCATGAAAACATTTGGATCTTCGTCATCATGAAATGTATTATTAGCCAAAACTACAGTGATATATCTTGATTAAGAGTGTTGCTTTGGGACTACCACATTAAATGTTTTAACACATACATCAAAAAGACACGGTTAAAAAAAAAACCAACAGCTTCTGGGGTCATATCTTTATGCTGTCGACTTTTAAATGACACCATGCAGCCGTAGAACCTTCAGATTTAATTTGTTTTTGGGATTTTTTTGATTTTTTTTTTTACCTTTGCACAAGGCCTTGGTTCTCAAGGTTCCCCTCTGTTGCATTGTGTGAACAAGAAGTTTTGGTATATTTCTATATTGAGATTATTACATTTTACACCATCTTATTTGTAGTTTCTGTTGCAATATTTCTGCTTTGATTTTAAAGTTGTGTAAACCAAAATCTCCCTGTCCGCAGCTGCTATTTTGGACAGAGTGCTCTATTGAAATTTAGAATGGTGTCAGCAAAATTTTCCAATCTCACTGAGGTAGATCTCTATATTCGTAGATTATTTTACTGATATCTCTTATATAAATCTTCCAGGCATCTATGTAGATCTTTCATGCCATGATATTGATAGAATAATGGCGTTATGGTTTCATCTGTTGTGTCGTTCTACGCTACATCTTTAAATGCCCTCTCTGTCCTCCAGTATTCAAATCAAATTACTCAGCCTCGTCTGCAAAGTCCTCAACAACAGAACCCCTACATACATCTCAAGTCTCATCTTGAAGTACTTTCTCACCTACACTTTGATCTGCATCTCCTCTTGTCTCTGGTTGCCAACTCTTACCACGTCCGATCATACTCACCCCACAATCTTCAAATCTTTAAATGCTCTCTGAAAACCAATTTCTTTGAGTTTACCCACACCTATGGTACTTACACTTGTACAGCCTCACAATTATCCAAATCTCCACTCTCCACACTTACTCCTCTAGGCTCAACTGATTCCTCTTCCAATTGGATTGCAAGCTCTCATGAGCATGGCCCTCTCTACCCTTTGTTTTGATGTCTGCATTTATTTTGTTTACCTTGTATATTCCTGTTAAATGTATGTCCTGTTTTCTACCCAGTCCGGCGCTGCAATGCAATGTGGCACCTTGCAAATCAATGACAAGGGGATGATTTAACCTTAACCAGCCTGCACCATTTTTCTTACAAAATGCATAGAACAACGTGTACTTTTCTAGCCCTTTAGTGATCCCCAGCATTTATGGGTTCCTATGCAACTGTGTTGTGCTGTGTTCTGTAATTATGTATGGTAATGCCACAGCATTGCTACAGTGATATTATTTATATATATATATATATATATATATACATGTGTATATATATATATATATATATATATATATATATATTTATTTATTTATTTGAGAATAGGTGCACTGTCTTCAAAGCTTTGAGGAAGCAGAAGATGAAGCCCTGCAGCAATGAGTTTTTGATACTGCAATGTGGCAGGATCAATGTCACAGGGTGGGTGCAGAAAGGTAATGCCGACAACAGCTTCTTCCGCATCCCATATAAGTGACTGTCCAGTCTGTTAACCTGGGAACTTGCCCAACTGTGAGCACCATATGCACCAACTATGCATAATTCAGGCTGCAAGGGATAATTGGTTAGGGGAGGCCGGGGTTACTGTACTGGGGGTGGCTAGAGAAGAAAATCTTGTCAGGATGCTGGTACCCTGATACTACAGAAAGAACAAGGCAAAATACTCCTGTGTAGCTATTCAGATGATGATGAGCTATCATGAGAGTACTAGTATACTACAGTAACATCTGATAACCCACAAGAAGTACAGGTACCAGAGACTGTGATCACAGCAGAGCAGTGATATATGGAAATATGTTATCCAAACATGTTGTTCCTGGGAGTGTATTGGACTCTTATTTAAGCAAGGTGCCTTGTTTGTTCACAGTACTGTAAGAAGGCTATGTCATGGGAGAGGATAACCTTGGTCAATCTACGACCTCAGAAAAAACAAGAAAGTGAAACCCAGGAATTCCCTTTTACCACTATATTGGTCAGGGAAGCAAAAAGTAAAAGAAAAGAGGCTGCCGGCAGTCCCAAGTAAGTCCAGCTAAAGGTCCTGTTATACTGCACCCCTGCAACTAATCCTTCAAGACCGAAGAGGAGTTTGCAGATGGTTTGCTGTGTGACCAGGATGTTGTTCAGGACCAACCTGGAGCATCAACCTGTGCCTACAGTTGGGCAGCTTTAGTTATACAAGGGGAGGAGGCTGAAGGTACCCGCTATCCTGATGCACCAGAGGTGATGGAAGTGGGTTACACAACAGAAATAGCTGCAGGATTGGAGAATGTGGATTATGGGAAAGAGTGATTCAGATGTCCCCGACACAATAGGATACTATTTCACCAAAGCAGAATTCTGAAGAATGTTTGTGAAGGGGGTATTGAGCTTTGAGAAAATGAAGCCATACAAAGAGTTCCAGGTTTGGAGTAAATTATCCCAAGAAAGTAAGCCAGCAGATGCAATGGGGGAGAAGACCCCACCAGATCCACCTGCTTTCCCAGGTCATCCCATTCTGCCTGTCTATGGACAGGTCCCTGTGTTTATTTTTTTGGTGGGAAAGGACAATGGAGGATCATCTGTGGCATCACTTTTTCTCCAGATTGAGTTAATGAAAGTGAGGAGTCCTACTGGCCCTGTCCAGGAGAAAAGCAGTTATCCCGATCAGCAGCTGCCCCATAGATATTATCAGCTCAGGAGGAACTACCCTCTACAAGAACTCGAAGAGACCATTCTCCAATCTTACCACCCACTCTGAAAACTTGAGATTGCATCCTCAAGTTCTGCAAAAGACCCATTACCCTGGGATGTTGGCAGGAGAGCACACACTAAACGATGCGCCAAAGGCGAGGGTGTTAGTGCCCACCTTTGATATGGATTTGGGGGAGTGTCGGGCATTCTTGGAATGTGGAACTACCCATGCAAATGTAAGGGAGTTGCCATATTAATTGGATGTTTTAATCTGTGCTATTGCTTGCTCGTTCAATGAGCCCATGTCAGAATGGAAACAGTGACTCTGTGGGACACTGCTGGAAAATTCAAGGACTATGAACTGCTGACTGTGATCCCACTGGACCCAGATGAGCAAGCTGTAAATTTGAACAAAATTTATTGCTCAGGCTAAACTGAACCACTGGGGAACAAGGGCTAAAAGGTGGGGAGGTATGTGACAAAACAGTGGGTTGATTTCACTTTAACCAACCTGCACCTCATTGTTTACAAAATGTGAACTATAACAATATGTACTTTTTTAGCCTTTTAGTGTTCCCCAGAGTGCAAGTGCAGTGTCCCATTGTGTCACTCGCCAGATCTCTGGTTCCTCTGGACCTAGATCCAGGCCACTCACCTCTTTGCCGGCGTCCGTGCAGCGCTGCGGCCGTCCACCATCTTGAGAATACTTCTGCGCATGTGCAGACCAAAAGAAACTTTAAAACCTTTCCTCACTTTGTATTGGCTACCTGTCAGAGTTCCCCTATTTAAGGCACATATGACCTCCTCCTAATTGTCTGTTCTTTGATCCTCACTTCGCTGTGGTAGCCGTGATCTACTCTCCTTGGTTCCTTCTCCAGACCTCATCACCGGCTGTCCGGATACTTCACCGCCATGTTAGTGGTAAACCTGCCTCTCACTGATTATAGCAGCACCTGCTATATCTCACCTGTTGGCCGGATACTTCACCGCCGCGTCCGTGGTAAACCTGCCTCACTGATCATCACAGCACCTGCTATATCTCACCTGCTGGCCGGATAATTCACCGCCACGTCTGTGGTATACCTGCCTTTCGCTGATCATCGCAGCACCTGCTATATCTCACATGCTGGCCGGATACTTCACCGCCACGTCCGTGGGAAACCTGCCTCTCACTGATCATCGCAGCACCCACTATATCTCACCTGCTGGACAGATACTTCACCGCTACGTCCGTGGTAATACCTGCCTTCCGCTGATCATTGCAGCACCTGCTATACATCATCTGCTAGCCGGACAATTCCATCACCACTTCTGTGGTAAATACCAGCCATCCGCTGAATATAACTACACCTCTTATTATCTCATCTACTGGCCGGATAATCATCGCCATCTCTGTGGTAAATACCAGCCATCCGCTGAATATAACTACACCTCTTATTATCTCATCTACTGGCCGGATAATCATCGACCAACTCTGTGGTAAATACCAGCCATCCGCTGAATATAATTACAACTCTTATCATCTCATCTATTGGCCGGATAATCATTGCCACCATTGTGATAAATACCAGCCATCTGCTAAACTTATCTACATCTCTTATTGGCCGAATACTCATCGCCACCTCTGTGGTAAATCCCAGCCATCCGCTAATCATCGTAGCATCTCCTGAATCATCTCTCCTATTGGCCAGATCCTATCTCTACGTCTGTGGTGTCTACCACCTGCCTGCAATCGGCACCTCTCCGCTGCTCTTAAGTTTTATCTACATCCTCTGAGCGCCACATCACGTTCTTGGCTGTATTTCTGTTGCTCTGCCGCACTCTCTTGAGGACCGCGACCTGCACAGTGGTGCCGCTAAAACCCATACCCTCTTGCAGGGGGTCCCTGGAGAAGACCAGCCGCGCGTTAGACTCCGTGCCTCGAGTGTAGGGACAACTACTGGCAGAATTCTGAGTCGAGAACCTTAGTGACCGTGACACATTGCTTGGAGGTAACTACCCATTATTTATAATGTGTTCCTATGCACTGTAGTGTGCTGTGTAATTATGTATAGTTATGCCATAGCATTGCTACAATGTTTAAATGTATATATGTTTTCTTAAATGTGGGTTATGGGTAATGTTTGGGTGGGGTCCAGTGAGGGGGCTGTAGCTGCATTTCTCCCTCCTTTTTCTACAGGAAGCCCTGATCAGCTGTAAGGTAGTTTTGGCTTTAAAATCTTGTATAGGGTTAATACTGGGAGTATTACTTAATCATCCTGGCCTCACCTCTTAATTAAACTGAGTATGTCCCCATTTTAACAGGTTGTGGCCAGCTAGACACCTTGGAGTCAAACCAGCAAGGAGCCAGGTGGTGTATTGATATGAGACGATTCAGCCCCTTATGACAGCTGCCAAACCATGGAGGGGTACTATATCTAAGCCCACTAGTGGGTTAATCCCAAGAGCATGGGAAATCTGTGTTTAAATGGAGGGACCCAACCCTGGGAGAGGTGATTCTGAATGGAGGGAAAAGAACAGAGTGCAGGTTTTGGAGGGTGCACTCATTGGAGTTTATGATATCTGCTGGACTAGTGCTCACTCACGCTTTCACAGCACATCACCCCATGAATCTGAAAACTTGATGGGCCTGTTGGAGTGGCCGGGACTCAAAGAACCAGGAGAAAAGGTGACTGCAGTCCAGCCAGCGCAGAGTGGATATTGTTGGGCTAGATAAACACAGTGGGCTTGATTCATTAAGGAACTTAGGCAAGAAATTTCTTAAGTCTCCTGGACAAAACCATGTTACAATGCAAGGGGTTAAAACTAGATTTCTATTTTGCACATAAGCTAAATATTGTCTGTTTTTTCATGTATCATACAAATATCAACCTTAAATTTCAGTGTACAAATAAGCTATCAAGTATTTGTGTGCTACATGAAAAAATAGCCATTATTTAACTTATGTGCAAAATAGAAAACTAATTTTCACCCCTTGTATTTTAACATGATTTTGTCCAGGAGACTTAAGTAAGAAATTTCTTGCCTAAGCTCCTTAATGAATCAGGCCCAGTATCTTCACAGATAAAAAATAATATATTTAGCTGCTTCTACTTTAGTTCAGGCACATGGCTCTCTGCATAATGTCAAACTGACACTAGATATTTGGTTCTCAACAATATTTTCCATTTTGTTTTACAATATAGACATCCTCCGTTGTTAAGAGATTTGAGGTAAAGCAAAATGTCTGTCAGGGTTGTTGGCTGTCTTACCTCCACTGTTTCTTCTCTTGAGTCGAGCGTTACGAGGCTGTCTGAAATTCCAAGATGTTTAACACCATCTTAGGAGATAAGGTGTCTGTCTCGTTGTCATCTACATTTCAGGGATATTGTGTAAATTTTGGCCTCCTATATTTTTGGGGGCAAAATTCCTTTTGTCTTTCCTCATGAGGATAGCTGTAGTGTGCTCACTTTGGTTTCAGTGCTGGTAGAGCTACATGATCACACATCCATACTGCTCTGGGTCAATCCGTGTCCCCCAAAGTGGTTGTAGGATTTCTAGAATATGGAGTTAATTTAACTCTACGCCCCTCATGGTACACAAACCCTCAAAATCACTGATCTAACTATAGATCCAGATGTGTGGTCAGATAATTTACCTTGTGCATTGTTGTAACACTGTCATGTTATTCCTGTATTAAGGAGATTAAAATAAATAAAAGGAATACAACTTTTAAAAAATGTAACTGCACAGGTGGAGAAGTTATAAGTTGAATAGAATACTGAATAATAGACAACAATAGCAAAAAGGAAAAAAAAGAGACAAAAAAATCAGACTTGATATTGAAGCTAAGTTATAGACATGCTCTACAATATCGCCATACTTGAAGTCATGAATAAGCTTCTCTATTTGAGTCGTCGTCCTTCTACTTTGGCTACAAAGTGTTCTCCATACGGACTGAAATTAAGACTAGGACATCAGTATACCGCTCAGGTTATAGCAGAATTAATATTAAATATATATGGATAGGAGTATTACAGCGCAAACAGGAGTGTTCATATATATATATATATATATATATATATATATATATATATATATATATATATATATATCTCATGTAATCTTGCAACAACACATGAAATTAATAAATGAAAAATATACTTAAATTTTCTGATGATATATTTCTTCAGTAGTGTATTCAGATTCTTTTCTCCAAATTTTGAGATGAATGGTGTGTAATATAAAAAGCAAACAAATATAACATAGTGTGATACAGTTTAAACAATAAACAAAGAAATCTCTAAACTTGAACTTGAATGTTCTTCTTAAGGTGCCTTCAACTGATTGAGTTCACATGTTTATCCTTATGTGATTGCACTTATTAGAAAGCAAAATTGTGTTTGCCTATAGTGTTAATAACACCATATCTCATAATATTGGATTCATCACCACAACAATCCTTCTGTGAGAACACTTACAAGATATATCATAAATAAGAGCTTGATATTAATTGGTCTTTAGATCCTCATGGTTGTATAAATGACTTTTCTTGAATAAGAATATCCAGAAAAAAAATATACTGATGTATGACCATAAACTATAAAAAAAATAATTATTGCACATCATGGTTTAAAAGAAAGTACTGGAACATCAGTGTGATTGAATTCCTACCAGATTAGAGATAAATGTAGGCTTAGTATGTTATAAGTCCCCGGGGTACAGCTCACATCTCACTCCACTGGAACTATGGATGGTATATCAGGAATCCCAAACACTGTCAGTCTGGTAACCCTTTTTTCTCCAACGCGTTTCAACCCTCCAAAGTAGGTCTTTTTCAATCAATTTGTATAGTTTCTATGTCTAGTGTGGGGAAATTGATCTGTTTAAGATAATTGGCTATGTGCTCCTGTTTAATTGAGCAATCTGCCGGAAGTGAATTCCTGTTAAGGTTATAAAGTTTAGAATAATAAGCGTGAAATGTCTTAGCTATATCGGACGAGGTAACACATAATTTCCCATTTTCTGACTTAATGTGTGGTATATACAGTTGTGCTCTTTGGGTTCGCAGAGCTCGAGTCAAAAGTTTTCCCGGCTTGTCTCCGCACTGGTAAACCTTGTTTCGGTATTTACGAAAATCCAACTGTATCTTACCTGACATTAATTTGTTAAGGGTCTTTCTTACTTCTGCTAACTCAGTCAGGGTGGCTGGCTCTCGGGAAACTTTGTCTCATTTCAAGGGATTTAATTTTCTCAAGGAGCGATTCTCGATAGGCGATCTTTTGTTTTTTCATTGATATGCCTAATTGAATCAATTTTCCCCAGATGACACATTTGTAATGAAAGAGACAAATAAACAGGGGCATGGTCAGACCAGGTGACTTCACTTGTTTGAGTTTATCCTTAATCATCAGAGGGGAGCAATAAACACCTAATGCACAACCAATGGCGTTGTAAAATATATATCCAAATAGCCCAAGTAAATGAGGACAGAAAAGAATGATAACAGAAAGCAGGAGTGGGGAGGAGGGATAGGATACAGAAAAATGCAAATGGTAATAACATTTGAATATAATATTTATATATAGTAAACAAAAATACTAAATCGCTCCGAAGAAACATGAAGGACCATAGTCCTCTCATGCTTCGGACAGAATTTGTGCGGTCCAGGTGGGTGCTGGGGGAAGGGGGTCAAGACAGTGACAATTATACATTTAAAATACTCTTTGTACTGCTATTTGAACACATTCCTGAGGTAGTGTGTAATGTAGCACAATCAAAGCTAGATAAGATAATATAAAGAAAGGAGAACAACACGAACAACCATAACTTTGCAACTAATCTAGTTAAGAACTATATAAAGAGAACGATTTCTCCTCCTCCCACCTATCTCGTTCCGAAAAAAGGCAGCAGGAAACAGGTAAAGTCTCTGAGCGCTTATCTGAACTGGCTTGATGAAGGTGTGCAGTCCCGCGGGCGACAAACCGCCAGTAAGTCTTTTCCATAGATAACTGTAAGATCTTCTGACAAGAAAGCACTCCAAAACCTGTAAGAACAAATATAGAGAAAAGAAGAGAAGGGGGAAAGAGAAGAGTCAAGTATTTTCCAGTATTGTCCGTTTTTGTGGAATTTTCTTTTGTCTGCCCGATTGTCGAAACCTTTCCTCTGCCTGAGGAGCAGCATACAAAGACCTATGGGTGTTTGTCTCTAGCCATTCTGGAAGTGGAATCTGTTGAATATCCAGAGCCGAACAGAAGGCAGAAAGTTCCGACGGCTCCCTCAGGGTGGCCGATTATCCCTCATGATCAACTTGCAATTGAAATATAAAACCCCAACGGTATTTAATGTTTTTCTTGTGTAATTCTTCCGTGAGGGGCCTGAGCATTCTCCTTTGTTGAAGTGTATGCCATGAAAGGTTTTGCAACATCTGGATTGCTTGGCCATTAAATTCGAGACCCTCCAATTGTCGCAATTTACGCAGGATTTCATCTTTCTGTGTGAAATAATGCAAGCGGCAAATGACATCTCTAGGGCGCTCTGATGGTGCCCCTTGTGGTCGCAGAGCTCTATGTGCTCTGCCAAAGTTAATCACGTTATCTGGCGGCTGTTCCAATACTTCGCTAAATATTTTCGTGAGAGTGTCCACTAAGCCTTGGGTGGGTATCTCCTTTGGCAGACCTCTGATTCTTAGATTATTCCTACGTTCTCGGTTGTCCATGTCATCTAACTTGTAATGGAGCCACTGCAGGGTTTTTGCTTGTGCAGCCACCGTGGCTTGTAAGGCATCGTATCGCTCAAAGTCTGCTTCCTTGCGTTCTTCCAGAGTTACCAGATTTATCAGTCTATGACCTAGATCTGCAAGATCTGCTTGAAGTGTGGCCACTCTTTGTCTGACCACTTCCTGTAACTTGACTTCCAGTGTTTCAAAATCTTTTTTGGAAGGAACTTCTTTTTTAGTTGGTAAAGTACAGAGCAATTGCATGACTTGCGCTAAATCTGGTTGAGCTTTAGTTGGTGATGGCTCTGCGGTCTGTGCCTTCGCTGATATTGGCTCAGATGTAGATGTATTTATCGGTAGCCGTTGATGATTTCAAGAATGTACGCAGGTCCGAACGTTGAGGAGTTGCTGTGGACTGTCTAGAGATTCTCTTGGTGTTTACTTTCTTGTCTTTGCCCATCTGGGGGAAAATGTATCAATATGCGGGTTCTTCAACACCCGCGTGTTCAGCCTCTTCCGCGATTAAATTTCAAGCGGCGCTGCATTGTAAAGGGTTAACTTCCCTTTACAAGGCAGCGCCGCTTGAAATTTAATCGCGGAAGAGGCTGAACATGCGGGTGTTGAAGAACCCGCATATTGATACATTTACCCCCTGGACTCCCAAAGCGTACAGGTAGCTCTTGGCAGAAAGTCTGTCAGTTGCAGTACATTAAGGATACATGAGTTGTCACTTGTCACTTCCCCCATCTGTGACACTAGGCAACCAAGACAGCCACCCGGTGGCTACAATTACATTGGTGCAATTTGCATCTTCTTAGTGATGGTATTCTTTCTTTTCTTTTCTATTCCACCTCCTCTCCTAACTCTTGATGATGTATTTTGGATTGCGGTCAGAATAAGACTAAGCAATTTCAACTTGCAAGAACCAAAGTGACCACTGGGTGGTATCAAATACCTGTTATTTGTGTCTTGCTTGTAGTTATGAAATTTGAACACAAGATGGCGAAAGTGTGCCCACAAATTACCAAAGTTACAGATCCGGAGAAGAGGGGTTATCTGAATAATCACATTTTATGAAGAAACTGCCGGCACCGTCAGATGATCTTAAAGAATCCCCACAGGTCTCCCCACAGCTCCCACGCCTCAGCAGAGCAGTTATGGTCTACAGCGGGGTTCCGTGCCTCACTCCCCTATGTATCAAGCATCCAGCCTGTTGCCTCCTGTTATCTACGCTCTAGAGCTGTGGACAAGATTGCCGTCTCCACTTTCACCCACTTACAAGGGGGCTGCATTCTCCCAGTATAGGATCCGCAATGTGAGTGTTGGAGACAGGGGCATCTGGAATGGATGCCGCTGCTCGGTCCCAGCCCATCGGAAGTGAAAGTCTCAGAGATCTGACGCCAGACGGAAGCTTAAGAATTTCAGGACATCAGCTTTGAAGCCCATTGGGTGAGTACAGGGGTTCCCCCCCGACAGTTGGTTGACAGTTGGGAGCTCGTTTAGGTGACCTCTTTACCGTTAATGAATGAGTCTATTGGCACCGATCTCTCCACTGATCCGTTGTTATGCATCTGTGCTATGACGCTCATATACCCCTTGAGCCACAGGGTATATATTCCCCTGTATCGTAGGAGTGAGTTGGTGTCAACATACTGGCAACTGGTACCGCTAATTTCAGCAACAATTCCGAGCCTCACGGAGCTCTTACAAAAAGCATGCAGCCATCTTAGGTGCCAGGCCACGCCCCCCTAAAATATTTTTTTATATACTATTATCTCTGGTTTTATGTATCCTGCCATGGTTTCCTCTGATTTTTCAAGTTAAGAGCACACCTATATACCACTATTCAGCGCTGCTTTTTTGTGGGTATCTGGTTGTTTTTGATTACAAAATGTCTTTTACAGTAAAAGTTAATGAACAAAAGGTAAAGTTACCATTCAAGCTAATTGGTACTTGTCCATAAGTCCAACAATTAAATGCAGCAGTATATCTGGATTACAGTGACAGTAAGACATCATTCTCCAATTTTATGGTGGAGGTAGTCATCTGTAAGAAGGAAAATCTGATCTAAACATTCATAATTATCAAGTAAAACAACAACAGCATTATTAACCACGCCTTCTGTCCTGCCTATGCTGTGAATATTTTCCACTGAATTCCAGTTCATATGTACTGAAACCTACATGTTCAATGATGGTATTTGCTGGAATTGTGGAATAATTTTGAGGAATTATCTGAACACAGTATTCATCATCTTCCTCAACCTCTTCCTCCCAATCACAATCTTCCTATTTATATTTTGTCCCCTGTTATCAAGCAATTCAGAAATTAGTATATCACTATTGCTATTTGTGCTTGTTCCTTGTATTCTAGTAATGGTGTCCCTTAAACCCTTCTACTTGAATAGTTGATAATCAGTAAGTATTTTCAGCACCAATATTCAATGGGCTGGGTACGGAATAATGATACTCATTATTCCGACACTAATTACCCCGACGTGGAGAGACCGAAGGGCTCCTTCCCCGACCAGCGTGCAGGACTACTTCTGTGCATTGCGACTGTAAGTGATGACGATCCCTGAAGAAGTCAGCTGATGACATCACTGATAACCATGACATGGTCATCGGTGCTGTGATGGGGGTAACACTTACATTACCCCCTTCACAACACCGATGACCGCGCTGAGGTTATCAGTGACATCATCAGCTGGCGCCTCCTTCAGGGATCGCCATCACTTATAGTCGCAATGCACAGAAGTCGTCCTGCACGCTGGTCGGGGAAGGAGCCCTTCGCTCTCTCCACATCAGGGTAAGTAGTGTTGGGGTAGTCAGCATCGATATGCTGACTACCACCGTATTCAATAGAGTAGTGATATATTATAATGCATGAGATATGACTAGAGACCTGCCTATTTCCCATGCAATAAATTCTGGTACCTCCCTTGCCTGAAATTATAAGTTGGGCCAGATCATAGCAGGAGTAGAATGCATTATTACTTCTTCAGCATCACTTAGTACTACCCTCTTTATTGGGGTTCTGTAACGGATTTACTGGATATACTACAATCTAAATATAGCTGGCTTACCTGAGGTGCTGAGTCTAACGATCTCCCCGGTGTTCACCAAGAACCGCCGCAAGGCGGGATGGGCTTTGCTGCCAGGAGTCGCAGGTCGCGGTCCTCAGGCTAACCCTTAGATGTACTGCAGCGAGCAGGAGCAGGAGAAGCGTAGTAAGACGGGCCGGGTCGGTACACAGAAAGGCAATGCAGACAGGATCAGAAGGCAATTTCGGAGTCAAAACAGGCCGGGTCAGTACACGGGTCACCAGAACAGAGGAGAGTAGTTAGCAATCCGGGTCGATACACTGGGGCTGGAGATGGAGAATGGTCAAAACAGGCAGAGGTCAGAACACTGGAAACAGCAGGTCAAGGAAGCAGAAATCCACAGGGAAAAAGAGCCAGGAACAGAAGATGTTGCTCTGACACTCACCGAGTGTCAGAGTGAAAGTTTTATACTGACAGGTTTTGAATGCCCCGTCTCTGGGTTGCGGTCATGTGACCACCGAAATTGCAGCATCCGGACCAGCGTCGGAGACAGGTAAGTCCGTGACAGGTTCTAGTTCAAATCTGTTTCTGTCTTATTTGTTTCCACATCTCAAGAAATTCAGTAGTTGGTAGCACATCTATTTTTTCTTTGCAGTAGCACCTTTATCAAATAAAGAGAACAATTTCTTTCATGTAAATTGTGTTATTTCTCGAACAACACAATTGCAGAGTGCATCATAATTAATTATGGAATTAAATGCTGTCATATCAGGCCCATCACATTTCAATGAATTATAAATAACATTCTCGTATGTCATTGTTGAACCCCCCCCCCCCTTCCCCCCAACTTTGGTTCCCATAGTACCTGCACCCTCTGTAGTAGTTCTACCAATGCCACCCTGTGCTCCTTTTATTGTTTTCTCAAGTCACAAAGAAATATTTCAGATACAATACTAACTTAAGACAGGCACAATAATAATCTTAGACAGTAGATAGCAGGGGGACTCAAAGAATAAAATGTGAATTTCCATGTTGTCTTGTCTATGTCTAGTACAACATCATCTCAGAATGTGTAAATATTCACTTATCTTACCTCTCTAATATCTGAGCTGTAGAATCTTCAACATTTGTGAATTCATATATAAAGTTAAAATTCATAAAGTGACAATATATGAATTCTTACATGCAATGTTTAATAAAAATAACGGAATGTATATATGTATATGTGCAGATATACTGTATATGCCAGGCCCCATAATGAAATTTGTCGAAGGGCCCAGTGATGCCTGTCCACCCTCTCCTTAAGCCTCCCCTCTACTCTTCTGAACATGTTTGGAGGACAGCAGGAGGATGAACTGACATTGCTGAGCCCCCCTTACCTCCAGGTTCTAGAGCAGCCGCATTCCTTACAGTGGCAGTAGCACTGCCAACCTGTACTCCTCTTATAGGTTTTTCAAGTCACATAGAAATAATTCAGATACAATATTAACATTAAAGAGACACAATACTCACCTTAGACAGTAGATGGGAGTTAGGTATAAAATGAGAAGTGTATGTGTCATTAACATTATCTCTAATGTTTACCTTCTAAAGATATACTGCTTATACATTCTAGAAAAACAGTAGAACATTTACTTTATCTTTTATTCACCTACAATATAAGCTATATATGTTTTAGTCATTAATGACATTATATGTACTTTTCATAGTATTGTCTTAAATGCTTTTTATATCTATAGATTTCGTATAGTCTTTTAGTTTAACTGACCACCAGTTAAACAATTCACCAGTATAACAGCAACATGTGAATAGATAGGAATAAGAAATAAAAAGAACAGAACATCATCAGCATGACATTTTAAGATTTTAAAAGTAAAATATAAATATAACTGCAAGTATTCAAAGGCACAAGACTAGGGCAGGCCATATTTTTCTGACAAGGGGTCCATTGCAGCACATCAAGGAATTAATAGATTATCCTCGTACCTCCAGAAAATTTTCCTCCAAGAGTGACTACAAAATGAGGGGGGGGTGGGGGGAACCTGGTACGAACTCATTGTTATCTCATACAGAGGTTAGTAGAGACAGTAAGGTAGTTAATTCGAATTACAATGGTATACAACCAGGAAGATCTAGAAAAGACAATAAGTGGGAAAATAACAACTGGCACTGGAGTAGAAAGTTTAGGAGAAGTCAAAATAGATGCTAATGAAATTACACCAGTCATAGCAGTTTCAATTTGAAGCCAACGAGCAGACGACATGGGGGGGAGGGGGGGCAGATGACAGGCCATCGGTTGGGACAGATGGATAGCGTAATAATATTTGAAATGGTCTGGAAGTCCCTGGCCACTCTCTCAGGGAGAAGAAATAGGGGTGGAAAATTTCAACCAATCCTAAATTAATTTATTGATTGTTGCAGTTGTTTTAGAACAGCACAGGGAACCAGGACAGGAATAGTCTGTAATACATGCAGAAGTCTGGGTAGAATATTCATTCATTGAATAATGAGAAAGAAGTGAATTCTGCATTAGAAACAGTAAAATTCATTTATAGAAAATAATTCCTACAATATAAAAAGAAGAGTTCAAAAGAAATACAAGAAATTGCTTTCACTACACAATTCAACAGCAATACAGAAGCTGTAGAAAACATCCAAAAACATTGGCATATACTACATCTAGACGATGAGGTAAATAAATTCCTCCTAAAAACGAAGATAATCTACAAAAAAGCTAGAAATATATACGCAATATCCGCACAAAAAACTATATCTGTCCCGTAAAAATAAGAACTACTTATACTAAAGGATTCCACTATTGCCTGAATTGCAAAGGTTGTAGGAACAATAATTTAAATACAACTAAACCAGTTACTACATTTAAATCAAACACCACTGGAAAACAATTTGAGATTCAACATGACATCAGTTGCAACACTGAAGGGGTTATATACATGTTGGAGTGCATGTGTGGCCTCCAATATATTGGAAGAACCAAGTGTCCGTTAAAAATCAGAATCGCTGAACAAATATTAGAAAAGGTTTGAAAACACATTGGGCTAGATTTACTAAGCTGCGGGTTTGAAAAAGTGGGGATGTTGCCTATAGCAACCAATCAGATTCTAGCTTTCATATATTTAGTACCTTCTACAAAATGACAGCTAGAATCTGATTGGTTGCTATAGGCAACATCCCCACTTTTTCAAACCCGCTGCTTAGTAAATCTAGCCCATAGTGTTTCCAATCATTTCATTAACAACCAAGTGTGCAATCCAAATAAATTGAGGTTTTTGGGGAACCAACATATAGAGAATTTTTGGCGAGGAGGAGATTTTGTAGCAAACATATCACGTATTGAAACAAAGTGAATATATCAAATGAAAACAGTGATACCCCACGGTCTCAATAGTGATTTTGATTTAGGTTCTTTCTTGAAGGTATAAATATAACCTATAAATAATTTTAAATATTTTTTAAAATATATTTTTACTATTTCTTTTTAGTGCTATTTTATTTATTTATTATGAATCAGGACGCATAAATCCTACTATACACCTACGTTTTTAACTTGTTTTACATGTTTTTTAAAATTTTAATTGCAATAAAGATTTTTAACCAATGAGAACTGGAAACAAGGTATAAATCAGTCCCAAATCAGTGGGTATGCATCCTTGACAAAATCCACAAGCCGGATAAAACGCGTTGGAGCTTAATTCTCACAGCCACTGTAGACGTGCGTTCCACTATGGCTCATACTCTTCCCACGTTCATACGCGACAACATTGCAAACAACTTCCCACGTTCATATGTGGAAACATTGCAAACGACCAGCCGAACAACTGCCAGCGGAAAATACTGTACGTATACTGCACACATTGGTTTTCGCATTGGCGTTCTCATCTGGACTACAATCTGACATCTCAGTAGGGACATGTAGGGTAAGAAAACCGCGTTTCTTCCTGATATTGTTTTATAAGTTGGCTCCAGTAACACAATTTTGCAAATAGAGCTATAAACATTATATTTGTCCTGACTAATTTTTTCATATTTTCATATTTTATTCATTTATTTAATACTATACGCAATCATTTATAAGATTAGTATTGCACACTTTATTTATTTCCAGATATTTGTTTACAAATGGAGCAGCATTCTAATCTAGTGAGAGCTCCTCATATCCTCCTTTTATTCTATTCATTTTTATAGCTGATCTAGTAGTGTACCTCCTCTGTGCATGCAGATCCTGGATGCCAGAAAAGAGGAAGGAATTTATTTTTTGTATAGTGAAAAGTAAGAGGTTGCAATGTATATTGCTAAGTATTTTATTTTTTTAATTTTCCAATTAAAATTATAATTGTGCAATAAAAGACGCTTATCAGGTTCAGGAATATGTAACGGGAGAGCCTGAGACTTAGAATAGTTTATTTTATAGCACCGATACAGCCAAGTACAAATTGAGAACTTTGTATAAATTTGGAAGGGAGACATGTGAGGTATTTAGGGTGAGCAAAAAATAAACCACTAATAGAGATAATTTGTAGGTCTCACCTCCCACTGCCACTCCCCCAATATTTGGATTGTGCCTGATGAGGTCAGCTAGAGATTCCATAACTAATGCGAAAACAAGGGGTGAAAGAGGACAGCGCTGTCTTGTGCCATTGCGTATCTGAACGAGCTCTGAGAGACTACTATTTTGTACTACTCTGCTGTTGGGTTTGTATACAATGCTTTGAGGCTTCTATGACAATCTCCCCCTATCCAAAATCTGCCCAAAGTGGAATACATAAAGGGCCATAGAAATACGGTCAAACACTTTTTCCTTGTCCAGGAACAAAAGCAAGGAGAGTGTTCTAAATGAATTAATTGGCTGGACAAGATCAATAGTCCTGCTCATATAGTCCCCAATTTGCCCACCAGGCACAAAGCCGACTTGGTCGGTGTTTATGAGAGATGGGAGTACTTGGTTCAATCAGGATTTAAGAGAATAATTTAATATCATTATTTATTAGAGAGATTTAGCGAGAACTACTACAAAGATTTGGGTCTTTGCTGGGTTTGTGGATAAGGGGTATTTTAGCCTCCAAGGCTTGTGAAGAAAGGGGTTTACCTAGTAGAACCTCATCAAACATTGTGGGCCTGATTCAGCAAGGTACATATTCTGAATGTAACATGCATTTGTTTAAAAATGCACTGTTAAAGGTAGATTTATAATAATAATGAAATTTACTGAGTGCAAGCTGATTTGCAATATTATTATATTATTAGAGAATTGCTTATAAACTACTATGACATGGTTAGGAACTATTTGATCTTAAAATAACTGTTGAACTAGAATGTAGATCCTTGCTAGTCATTCATCATCTGCTTTGTAATTGCTCATGTGACCTTTGTGATTACATAATTTTGTTTAGACGCACCCACTATTGTAAAAGTTTACAACTTAGCCTGCAACCATTCAGAGCTCTCTCTCTCTCTCTCTCTCTCTCTCTCTTTCTATCACTCTGTCTCTCTTTCTCTCTCTCCCTCTCCCCCAAGGAATCATGGGTTTGTAGGTATTATTGAAACTATGCTGTGCACTGTCCGATTCACTGTATCTGAAATTTGTAATCTGTAAACTTCTTTCCGCTACAACATCTACCAGTTGAAATGGACTATGTGCATTTATTTTAAAAATTAATGCAACAGCAAATAACTTGGCTCCCCTTCCTGAATTCAACAAGGAACGGATCTGAAGGTACATGCACTGATTAATTCAGGTGTAGGTGTGCTAAGCTCTACTACACAAGACACTGCAGGATATGTCCAATACTATGTGAATTATAAATAGTGGAGTAGACACAGAGGCTGTAATGATCTGCGAATAGATGTGCTGGAGACTAGGAGAACAGGTAGAAAACTGGAGCCAGGGAACAGGACGTCTGAACAGTAGGATGGACCTGAAGATCTGGCAACTTACACATGTAACAGGTGTATTTAAATATTGCTGTCCGGCATCCAATTGGTTGAAGGAACTGAATGGAGAGAAGTGCCGGTTCGCGCTTGCGCAGTTCACCAGACAAGATGGCACCACGCCAGGAGAGCCGCGGCATCCGACCTGGAGAAGTGCAGCCGTCGTGAATAAGGTGAGTAACAGCAAGGTCGATCAACGCACATCCTCCTCTCACGCAGCTGCGTGAGAGAGGAGGATGCTGCGTCCCGACGCCACGGGGATTGGTAAGTTTTTGTGTTGTTTGTCTTTTCAATGGCTGGCCTGCGGCATCTCTGTGACAGCGCCGCGGCACCCCTGGGAGCCGCAACGTGCGCACACTTTGGGAACCGCCGGAATATTCACAATATCTGAATTCATATATAATGTTACAATACAGAAACTCACCATACATGAATTCATACACAGGGTCTCCAAGAGGGTGGGGGCGGGTACATTTTACCTGGGCCCAGCCATGCCAGGGGGCCTGGCCAGGGCCCTCACTGCTAGTTTTTAATTTTTCTTTTTGAAAAAATTATTTTATTGCGATTTTTTTCTTCTTTTTTTTCCGTGGGGAGGGGGGGGGGGGTTGGGTCCGACTCGTTCATTGGTGGGGGGAACTGGACAGATAAGAAAAAAAAATGACATACTCACATGATCGCTGCGCCGGCGTCCCTTCTCTCCGCTCCGTTCACACTGACTGTTGGGCGTGACGTCATCAAGTCACGCCCATCAGTCAGTGAGGAGTGCCGCAGAGAGAACCAAGCAACAAGAAAGAAGAGAAGAAAAGAAAGAAGCTAACAAAAGGTAAGTAAAGAAACGGAGAGGCAAGGGGAGGAAAGCAGAAAGGGACAATGCTATAAAGAAGGGGGGAGAGAGGCACGGACTGAAAAAGAAGGGGGAGAGAGGCACAGAGTAAAAAAGAAGGGGGGAGAGAGGCACAGAGTGAAAAAGAAGGAGGAGAGAGGCACAGAGTGGTGAAGAAGAAGGGGGAGAGAGGCACGGAGTGAAAAAGAAGGGGGAGAGAGGGACAGAGTGAAAAAGGGGGGTGGGAAGAGAGCCACAGAGTGATGAAGGGGGGAAAGCAGCAAGGAGGGCACAGTGTGAGCATAAGGGGGCACAGTGTAGTTGTGATAAAGGAGCACAGTAATGTGTGTGTGATGGCACAGGGGGCTTGTTGCAATGTAGGGTGAGTGAGGTAGGTGGTGGCTAATTAATGGGTGCTATTTTGTTTGTAGGGTGATGGTGAGGCAATTTAATAGTGGGGACTATTAATTTAAGATGGGTTGGTTTGGGGGCTATTGAATGTGGGGGTGAGTTTGGGGAGAATGAAGTCTATTTATTAAATGTGACTATGAATTATTTAATGGCAGTGATGGTTGCGGGAAATATGTATTGCTGGGGCTGTTTGCAGGAAGGGCAATAGGCTTATTTATTAAATGTGAATACTATTATTTTAATGTTGGGGCTGCAGGAAGGCCTAATTATTAATATGTGGGTGGTATTGATTTAACGCCGGGGCTGGCTGTAATTTTCTAAATGTACTCTTTTTTTTTTTCTTCAAATAGGACCCCCAACATTCCAGGATCCAGACAAGCCACAACTAAAGAAACCTGCAGCCACAGGTGGTGAAAGTGAGAAGAACAGGTAGGAGAGAGCAACAGAGTGTGTGAAATGTTGTGATTCTAGTGGCCCAATCCCAATTTTTGGTGACTGTTCAATGGTGAACACAACAATGCAGGTTTTTTAACTGTAGGAGGGTGGCCTGGCCACGCCCAATGATGCATAGCCACACCCCCAATTTTATGAACACACCCATCAGCAATTTTGCATCACCGCTATGCGGCGGCGCAGATTCTTTTTACATTCTCCACTATAAGGGGGTCCCATGAAGTTGTTGTACCGGGGCCCTGAATTCCTCTTGGCAGCCCTGTATATACATACAGGAACTGATTCCTCTTCGGACATAACCTGAATGCAACTTGTGTTTAGAAAACATGCAGGTAGCTTTTGCATGCGTAATCCTGTATTCAAATACAAGCAGATCTGAGTAATACATTTGGATGCAAATACGGTAATAAGCTACTCACTTGGCGTAAAATCCAATGCAAGTGTCATTGTGTTTATTTGTATGGTTTTATATTAATGAAGGTTGAATATTTGAAAAGTCAAACATGAATTGGAGCAAATAGTAGAAATTAATGCAACAGGAATAAAAAAAATATGCCAGTTCCATCGGAGCAGTTATGGAAATGTCAACCAAGAGTTTTATGTTTTTTGTTGGGAACAAAAGTCAGGGAAAGGAGAGGATGGGGAGGAAAGAGTGGTGTAAAGTGAAACCCAGGGGGTGCAGAAAAGAATGAAGCGTCTGGCAACTAAGGAACTAAGTTCAGAAAGTTACTTAAAGTGAAAAAGGTAAGTGGATAATATTATATGTGGCCCAGTGTTCCTAGGTTTTGCAGAATGATTTTGCAGAATTATTTACAATCGCCGTCATGTATTCCAAATGGTAGATATACTATATCCTAGTCGCCACTGTAGCAAAAGAAGGAGTGATTTCCCTTCTGCCGCGACCTGGCAGGTGGCAGCAGAGACAAACTGGTGAATAAACTTAAGTTGGTGTTTTGTAATATCTGGGGAGAAGAACAGAGGAAGCAGGTAATACTTAGACAGGAGCGGGAGGTCAATTAGTAAGACTGAATGTATAAGATGTCGTATTGCAGACCAATAACTAGATAGTTTTGTGCAAGACCAAAAAATATGTAGAAAGGTACCTTGGAAGGGAAACATAATACCAGCAATCAGGGCCAAACTGGCCATCTGGCACTTCTGGCAAATGCCAGAAAGGCAGATGGTCGGATGGGCCAGTCCCGAGCACTCGGTGCATGGTCAGACACTTCTTGGTGGCTGGCTCCTCCCCAGGAACCAGCCACATGACCACATGTGCCGCACACAGAGCTGCATGCAGCACATTCAGATCTGCACGGGTCCTGCAAGCAGCTGTGCCACACAGAAAACAAGGGGGGGAGGAGAGAAAGGGTGCAACACAAAAAACGGAGGGGGGGAGAGGGAGAAGAGAAAGGAATATGATTTGGGAGCACTATTATGGCATAATATGATTTTGGGGCACTATTGTGGCATAATATGATTTGGGGCACTATTGTGGCATAATATGTTTTGGGGGCACTATTGTGGCATAATATGATTTGGGGGCACTACTGTGTGGCATAATATGATTTTTGGGCACTACTTTGTGGCATAATATGATTTTGGGGCACTACTGTGTGGCATAATAGGATTTTGGGGCACTACTGTGTGGCATAATATGATTTTGGGACACTACTGTGTGGCATAATATGATTTTGGGACACTATTGTATGGCATAATATCAATTGGGAGCATGTACTCAGGCATGAGGGAAGGAGAAGAATGTTAATATAATGTGGGAGGTAGGCTATTAATTAATTTAATTTAATGCTGGAGTTTAGGTGGGGCTAATTATTTAATTGGTGCTATTTTATTTGTGGGGTGATGTGGGTCAATTTAATTTAATATTGGGGCCTAGCAATTTAAGATGGGGTGATTGGACCTTTCATTTAATGCTGGGGTGGTTTGGGGGCTATTAATTGAAAAGTGGGGCTGTTTGGGAAAAACATTTCTTTATTAAATGTGAATATGAATTATTTAATGGCAGTGATGGGTGAATATTTATTAAACGTAAATGCTATTTAATTTATTGCTGGGGTTGTTTGGAGGGAGGGAAATAGGTTTATTTATCAGCAGCAGCAACAGCTATTTATATTAAATGTGAATACTAGTATTTTAATGTCGGGGCCGGAGGGAGGCCTAATTATAAAACATGGGTTGTATTGATTAAACATCAGAGCTGGTTGGACTTTTCTAAATTGCATGCACTCATTTTTTTCCAAATAGGGCCATCAACATTCCAGTATCCAGACAAGCAGCAACTGAACTAAAGACACCAGCAGCCACTGGTGGTGAAAGTGACAAGACAGGTAGGAGAGAGCAGGACAGTCTGCCAACTGTCCTGAATCTGGTGGGGAAGTCCCAAATTTTGGTGACTGTCTCCTTTAGTGAGATTTGGCCCAACTACAAGGACAGTTGGGAGGTATGTCCCGCTTCACACTGTACTGAGTATGAAGGCAGAGCTGCGTGCAACTAACAGTATTGCACATAGTATTGCCTGTGTATGTGTCTAACATTTATCTAAAATGATAACCATGTTACATAATAGGGACTCCCTGTTTTAAATACCCCGGGCCCACCGAGCATTAATCCAGCTCTGGTTAGCAGGAGGGAGCGGATAGCTGCTCCCAGTCCCTGGATAGGACACAGACTGCAGAGCAAACCGAGGAGCTCTAAGTCTCACAAGATTTGGTAATCTTGTGAGACTAAGAGCTTCCCTGCTCACTCTACAGGAAGTTCCCACCGTGATGGATGTCAGCAGCACCAGAAGCATAGATAAGTACGGTGGGCTGGGGGTGTCATAATGTGCCTCGGGTGATGGTGTGATAAATGTAATGTTTTATTTTAATGTATGTATCATTGCCCCATGTTGGCCACACCCACAACACAATGTGGGTCACGTCCTTTGCGGCGGCACAAAGTTTCTTTCCTGCTGGAACTGAGGTGGGCCTGTGTACTTTAAATGTCAGGGCTGATTTATAGTCTCAGTCCGGCCTTGCCAGCAATATAATAATTTGTATGTATTTTCCTTGATCTTCACGCATATAGAGCTGACTGCAGTACATTCCCAAATCTCAGTCCACTCCTCCATGTCTAAGGATTCACTGATATCAGACTCCTTTGCAAGAGCATGTGGGTCTCCCAACTGGGGCCAGGGAGAGTAAGCTAGGAGTATAATGCAGAGGCCAAACCTTAAGTTCAGAGATGTCTCATGTTTAGGCATGTCTCATGTCTCAGTGTTTTCAGAGCTGGAGAAAAGTCTGTTTAGTAGATGGGAGCTAGGAGATGAGTGAAAGCCCTGAATCTGCAAGGTGTAATTGTGGTTTTATTTGCTCTTCTACTTGATTTTGGTGCAATTGTACCGTCCCACATGTTTCTAGTTCTGCAGAATTCAGAGGTACTACATTCATAAAACAAAAAGCACTAAAATATACTACTAGATTATTAAAACAAGATACTGATAATTTTCTTCAGGGGCTTTCGGATGGGCTCCCTGTCTCCTCTTGCTGGAACTCCTAGGGTTGCTCCAGGGCTTCCTCCCAGGCTTTATCCAGGGGCTCCTCCAAGGGCTCCTACACTATCACCAGAGGTCCCTCCCATGATTCCTCCTGAGGCTCCTTCTCTGGCTCTTCCCCGGTCTCCTCCTCTGACTCCTCGCTGGCCTCCCATAGGCGGCAGAGATGATGGCATTCTCTTGGAAGAAATATGACATATTAGATAGATGCATATATATATAATCTTAGATTTCAATTTAAATTATTAAATACCACATATGGTTCATTATTCCACCACTGGCCAAATGCAAACACATCCTGAATAATAGCTTGACCTGGGAGGTTTATTAAAATTTTAATTTATTAAAATTTAATTATCCTAAAGTAAATGTCATCACATATGTAATCATTATACTGAGAACTCATTCACATCAGTCCCTGCCCAATAGAAGCTTACAGTCTAAATTCCCTAATATAGACACACACTCACACACAGACAGACAGAGAGGGAGAGACTAGGGTAAATTTTGTTGTTTTTTTTTATAGCAGCCAATTGACCTACCAGTATGTTTTTGGTGTGTGGGAGGAAACCGGAGCACCTGGAGGAAAGCCACGCAAACACAGGGAGAACATACAAACTCCACACAGATAAGGCCATGGTCGGGAATCGAACTCATGACCCCAGTGATGTGAGGCAGAAGTGCTAACCACTAGGCCACTGTGCTGCCCTATGTCCTCTTCCAATGTCATCTTTCTCCTGGCCAGCAACCTCGGCTTCTTCCACCCAGATGGCAATATTGTCAAATATTACTCACAGAGCAATGATGTTGCAAACTATATCTGGTGAATACATATGGTATCCATCAGACCTGGCAATTTAGCTTCAAAGGGATCGAATCTGGAGAGATGCATCAATTATAGCCAAGACACTGATCGAGTGGAAATGCTTTCTGTTGGAAAAAATAGTTACATTTCCACCCAATAGGACCAGGGCTATGTGTACCATCTACTGCCCCTATAACATGCGGAAAGAAGGCTATGGTGGCGAACTGCAGCTTTATGGGCAAAAGGGACTCCACAACGAGAGGCATATGTCTAAATTGATGAATTCACAACAGGAAAGCCTGTAGCACCACCTTGAGCACATGACTAAAGGTGGGCTGGGACAATCCTGCTGTGATACCCACTGTTGCCTAGGATGACCCACACGCATAGAAGTGTAACAACGCCAAGAGTTTGGTCAGCAGTGGTATTGCTGTAGAGATGTTGCACAGGTCACTCTGCACAATATGCCGGATGTCCATGATGACAATGCATAAATGGAAGTTGTTCAATTAATTTATAGGTTCACTGCAGGTGGTTTAAAGGGGGGGTTATCCAGAAAGGAAAAAATACAGAGAAAAATCCCCCAGCAACAATGCTGTGAGCCCGTAAAAGAGCTGCCTTTCTACTTGTACATAAAAATGCAGACTTTTCGGTGTGAAGATATGTGGTTCCCAAATTACTGGGACACGGTATTAGGGGAAAAATAGAGGGATGATTTATTCTGAAGAACAGGATTAAATACAGCACAGCCCCGTAATGATGATAGCAGGTCCAACAAATGAGGAAATCAGTTTAAATAAATCCAGTGAGATATGTTCCACAGCGCGGTGGGCAGCACGGTGGCTTAGTGGTTAGCACTTCTGCCTCACAGCACTGGGGTCATGAGTTCAATTCCCGACCATGGCCTGATCTGTGTGGAGTTTGTATGTTCTCCCCATATTTGCGTGGGTTTTCTCCAGATGCTCCGGTTTCCTCCCACACTCCAAAAACATACTAGTAGGTTAATTGGCTGCTATCAAATGCACCCTAGTCTCTCTCTCTGTCTGTCTGTCTGTGTATGTTAGGACATTTAGACTGTAAGCTCCAATGGGGCAGGGACTGATGTAAATGAGTTCTCTGTACAGCGCTGCGGAATTAGTGGCGCTATATAATAAAATGGTGATGATGATCTCTGGCAAAGCATAACCTCTTGGCCAAAAGTTAGTCACACACGTCCAGCTAGCAGGGTAGCCTCTTTTATCACCTCCTAATTCCACCTTGGGATCTGCCAGGGTAGTTGCAAAAGGTCTCGATTGGTGGGCTGCTTACATTATCCAGCCCCCTCCCCTACCTATCCAGGTGTCTTCCCTCAGATGACCCCTGCTGGGTCAGGTTCTTGGCTGGCTGTAGAGCTCACTAGTGGAAAATAGGGAGCAAACAGAAATGTCACGAATCTGAATAATATTTAGTGGATCCCTTGTCTTTTGGGTAACCATAAATTTTAGCTGGAGTGGGTAATCTGAGCGTAGAGGAAATTGCAGAAGAGGCCTGATGCCCAAGAGGTTCCTCAGGAGGTGAAACGGGAACCACAGGCTAAGTTGCTTCAAGCATATCAAGACGTCGACCAAGAGTCTGGAGACACTGCAGAAGCTGGCGCTGTGTATTATCTTGCTGTTCCACCCATGCTAAGAGGTGCTGTAGCATATCCTTCGCTGAAGGCTCCACTGGGGGATCAGACATGTGGCCTGTTCTTACTGTCACAAATCCAAATAATATTTAGTGGATCCCTTGTCTCTGTTAAAAGTTAGAACTCACTCAGGAGTGCGGAGTCTAACGAGTAGGAGGTTTTTCGCCAGTGACCCCCGCAAGAGGGTATGGACTTCTCCTATCCCACAGGTCGCGGACTCCTGAATGAATGCTGGCAGAGTAAATAGTGGAGCTTTAAAACAATGGTTTGATACAGGTGGTCAGACAGACCCTGGATACACGAGCTTGATAGTCCCTGGCACAGTGGTAATACAAGTGGCAGCAATACTGGAATATGATAACTGAGATGTAGATGACACGTCAGGACAACTGCAGATGGATTTTGATACAATACAGTTGAATTAAAGAAATATCGGTTTAGGACTGGCTGATCCGTAGTAGGTAACTCAGAGCAACAGCAGATAATTACTAACACGTCAACAGTTCAGATACAAGTGATGATGAGGTACAACTAGCTGATCCGCAATTGTTAACTCAAGGTGACTGCAAGGAATACTAATACAGCAACAGTTCAACAATAGCCGTAACGGAGATAGAACTTAGCTAGTCTGAAAATGGTAACTCAGAGCATAGTAGGTGAATCACTGATACAGCGACAGTGCAAACAGAGGCAGTAATGGAATAGAACTTCATACAAAGGTAGTAGTAAAGTAGAACATAGCTGATCTGCAGATGATGATTCAAAGCAACAGGTGAGTTACTGGTACAGCGGCAGTTCAATATATAGAGGTAACGGAGGAATAGAACTTAGCTGATCCGTGAATGGTGATTCAGAACAACAGGTGAGTTACTGACAAAGCAGCAGTTCTACTGTAGAAGCAACAGAGGCGTTGAACTAGCTGATCCGTAGATGGTGATTCCGAGCAGCAGCTATGAGTACAGGTGCAACAGGTAGTTCATTAACGGCAGCAGCAGAGAAGAGTACAGCTGATCCAGGACGTACAAGCAAACAAGTAACTCGAAGAACAGGCAACGGACAGAGGAACAATGGGATGTTTAAATAGTACTCCAAAATGCTTAGAACCAATGGGAACATGTAGGAAGTCATAAGCGAGGGTAATAGGTAGCACATGCGCAGAAACAAATACAGATGATGCCTCGATAATGAAATTAGTAACCTTGATCAGCGCTTACAGGAGGAAGGTAACAACGCCGGTACATGTCTATGGGACCGGCATGTGACAAGAAATAACAATGATAGCTTAATTCACTTAACTCCTGAGTGTTAACTGTGGAGGTGGAATTTAACCTCTGAAGTACTTTTCCAAGGAGATGTTATAATTACATCACTGATACATCCTGATAACAACATCGCTAAAAGGTGCAGTTCAGGTATGGATTAGATTAAGGGGTTGTAACACCATACACCATGCCGGTTGCTTTACACTTGGTTACACACATTTTAAAATCGTTGATAAGCCACGTGCCACTTTATGGCACTTCTGGTAATAGGGTGGGCCTAACTCTAAACAATGAGAGTCCCTATATACAGGGTCATACATTCATGTGTTTTAAATTGAGAGCTAACTTATCAAGAGGTACTCCAAAAGTTTACAAATAGCAATAGAGGACCAACAGTCCCCATCAGCTACTGATACCAGATATGCCCCTCAAACAACAATACAGAAATGGAAGTTGCTCAATCAATAATTTAGAGTTAGGACAACCCTATTCTGCATTGTTATTTACAAGTAGAAAGGCAGCTGTTTTACTGGCTCACAGCTGTGTTACTAGGGGATATTTCTCTGTATTTTGTCTATGATGACATAAAGTGGAAGCAGATAGCGATGAACTACCTCAGCATCTGACAACCCAAAGAAGCTCATGTGGCCTGAAGACACACTCCTTGGGCTTGCGACAGTGTACCAGTTGCTAATTTCGGAGGGGATGATGTCATAAAACGTGTACTATTAGGTTTTTTTTTAAAAAAAGTAAGAACAAAATAAAACTGCAATGTTAATTTATGCAAATACATATAAGCATTTCTAAAAATATATTGCAATGCAAATGTCTACAAATGCTTTCAAAAGGTCAGTGTTATGGCTGACAGGAAACACCATAAACTTGTAGAACAGGCAGAAGAGGTCTTCACCTATAGCAAGCCGCCTTTCCCGTAGAGCTGGACACGCTCACAGGTACTCAGATGCCCCCAGGACTTGAACTCAGAGTAGTACAAGTTTATGATGTCGCCACAGCGCTGGCGAGGGCCAGATAGGAGGTAGAAACGGAGTCCAGTAAACAGGCCAAGGTCAGAGGGCAATAGCAGACAGCGGGGTGAAGTCCAGGCAAGGGTCGGGGGCCAGCAGAAGGCAAATTAATCCAGAGAACAAGCTAAGGTTAAGGTCACAGGCAATCCAACGAGGTCCAGAAGCAAGCCAGGAGTCATACACATGAAGTCAAACTAGAGAACCCAGAACAGTAGCAGGAACAGAAAACAGGGAGCCTAGCTACACAGGAAGCTATAACTGGCAGTGAGGCTCAGTCCTCACTGCCTTAAATAGTGAGGGAAACCAATAGGAGTGCCAGCGAGCCCACTCCCTAATTCAAGTGCAGCCTAAAACCCCTATGCGCGCATGCGCCCGGCTGTTAGACAGCTGGCCGGACGCTGCGGCAGGGGAAACAGAGCGTCCCGGTTGTTGCCTAGGCAACCAGGACGTAGAGGACGGAAGTGACGTCCCGGTCGCCATAGTGACGGCCCGGACACCAGAGGCACCAGGAAGCGAGCCGCGGCAGCCTGTCGTAGAGCCGTGGCTCGCATCAGTCAGGAAGACAATATCAAACACCTGCACATGCTAAAGTATGCAATGCTTTCAAAATCAAATCAATTCTTGGTTTTGCTGCTATTGCAACCCACAAGAGAAAGTTTCACCTACCTTTTTCCAGTACGTAGTTAGCCCTTCTTAATTGTTGTGGGGGTTTGTTTGCTTCTTTTAAACAAAATGGCACAATGGAGTCCACCTGCCATGATCTTATATACTTTTGTTTAATTAGATGACTGGTGTCAGGTGTGCAGGTGAACTGTCAATCATCCCATTAGATTGTGAGAAACAGCGCAATGTTTGGTCATCACTATCATCTGTCAGTTACAACTACCCTGGAGCAGGTGCAAACCTTACGTCTGAAAAGAAATGGATGGCAAGAATTGAATCAGCAACATATACATGGGAATGCCCTTACTGTACCTGGGCGACGTTCATCTGTCACTTCCCACCCCTGTTCCACCCTTCAAGTTGTAGGAAGTGGTGTTATTTACGTCCATATATCAGTTGCATGCAATTGTGTTCATTGGCGTAAATCCACTTCTGCATTTGCAGAGCTTGTGTATATGGGTAGATATACTGTATGTGACTATATTATAATTATACCTGCACATGTTAGATAACATAATATTAAAATGTTATAGCTATAAGCTTGATATCACTTTTGTGCTACATATAATTTTATTTCACTTTAATTGAAATTTTTTATTAATTAAAATAATAACTTTTTATTAATTGCTGTCTGTTTAAGTATCATACCTGTATTGGAAAGCTGTTATTATCACTGTAGTATTGAACTTTTCTGTACATTACCTACTATAATGAATACTGGAATACTAAATACAAAATATGCTGAAATGTAATATTCTAATGTACGGTTTTAGAGCTGGTGAATTGAAGTAAATACATAACTGTAGAGGTTTATTAATTTAAGAATATATTTAGGAGTTGAGAATACATTTAGAGTGTTTTTAACAGTTTATTAGAACAGAATCACACAAGAAACTGTTGCAGAATATTTTAATATTAATCTTCATAAAATGTCACCTTGAGAAACTGTAAAGCCTTTACAGTATGTTTTTATATTCAAAGAGATAACAATGAAAATCACTAAGTTAAAGGCTTTGAGGTTCGTGTTGCCATAGTCTATTCTTGTTTTTTGTTTTTTTTTAAATGTTCTGGGAAAATAAATATCTATAATGTAGATCTAATGCCCATTTAGACTAAGATGATGGGATGCAACCATTATGGAATTAAGTAAGAAAACCAGCCAAGGGAAGGGATCGGGTGTTAGTTGTGGGATCAGAGGACTGAAATAGAACACAAGGGACATTAACATTGTCGAAGTCAGCAACTTGGATAAAGTCATTTCAATTAATATCGAGCAAACTTGATTGTCTTTGTCTGAAATTATGCGTAGAGCACGCTACGGCGTAAAAGGGCGTATCGAGCCGCAACACGTGGCAATAAAGAGTTTCTACACTTTTACACACATTTGCACAAACATAAACATTTGTAAATAGTACACATTAATTGATGAGTTTGGCAAGAGTACTGATACGCATGATTGTATGGAATACCTGAACCAGACCTTTACTGCCAGGCCCGACATACGTGACACCCCCTTAGAAAATGTCGATTTTACATTTTATATAGACGGGAGTTGTCATAGACAGACAGAAACGGGAGAACTATGTACTGGTTACGCTGTTGTAGACGGTCAGGATGTTGTAGAAGCTAAACCCTTGGTCCACCTCACTCAGCCCAGGTGGCTGAACTAGTAGCATTAAGGAGAGCCTGCGAGTTGGCAGAGGGTAAATCAGCTAATATATATACTGACTCTAGGTACGCCTTCGGGGTAGTGCACGATTTTGGGGCCCTTTGGCGTCTTAGAAACTTTACGACAGCAGCAGGTATGCCAGTGGCAAACTCACAACACATAAAAGGACTTCTGACAGCGATACAGTTACCCAGGACAGTAGCCATCATAAAGTGTAAAGCCCATACCTCTGAAGAAGACCCGGTGTCATTGGGCAACAACAGGGCAGACGAAGCTGCTAAATGGGCAGCAGGGCAACCTATGACTGTATCGATCAAGACTATGATGGTTTTTCAGACATTAGACATGCAGAAATTAATTGAAATGCAAGATTGAGCCATCCCACATCCCTCCTACAGATGGGCCTTTTCAGGTAATACAAATTGACTATATCCAATTACCACCGTGCAGGAATCTAAATTATGTGTTAGTATGTATTGATGTGTTTTCCGGTTGGGTAGAAGCATATCCGGCAGCCACTAATACTGCTGTGTTCACTGCAAATAAAATTGTAAAAGATTTTGTGTGTAGGTTCTGTGTCCCTAGAATCATTGAAAGTGATAGGGGTACCCACCTTACTGGTGATATCTTCCAAAATATGTGTAAACTCATGGGAATCATGAGACTGGGTTAGCTTTGCCACTACTCCTCCATAGCATCCGAACCACTCACAGACCTCCTCTTAATCTGTCCCCCTTTGAGATACTGTTCGGCTGACAACCTCATTTGATCGTGAGTCCGCAAGACGACTTAAAGTGTAATAATGAAGTGACTGTACAATATCTTATCAAAATGAGCAGACAGCTAAAACAACAACAACAAAAACTCAAAATGCTGTCACCTGGTATGCCAGAAACGAACTGTCATGATGTTGAACCTGGGGACTATGTTATGATCCGCAATTTCTTACGCTCAGGTTGTTTAACAGACCGTTGGGAAGGCCCGTACCAAGTGCTGCTGACCAGTACTACATCACTGAAGGTTGCAGAGAGAGACACTTGGGTCCATTCCACCCACTGTAGGAAAGTCAGGAACCCGGAGAAAGTGCGAGATAAAGCTGAGACCGACGACACTGATCTGTCACTCGTAAACCTGTTCCGGGAGACCTAAAGCCTGCAGTCAAGACACCTGAACCAGAGACGTTGCCTCAGAACTATCTTTCCAGCGATGGAGTGGCGGGTTTTGTATTTCTTTTGCTTGTTTTCTTTTCCTTGTTTTTACTTTTTCTAAGACATTCGATTTTTGCGAAGGAGGATGGAGGACAGAGGCAGGTTCTGGTAGTGATACGGATGAGATGGAGTTAGTAGAATACCCAGAGCAGCCCATTATCAAGCTTAATCCAGGTGTTATGAAAAGGTCTGCTAGCTTGGGAACTCTGAGACAGTGTGAGGGGCTATTGTCTGATGAGTATTGCATCTGTAAGTTCTGTGACTCCCTAGTTGAAGAGAAGTGCATCCGGCGATGCCAGTCTACCAGTACCATGGACATGGGCGGGCATCCTCTGGAGGATTATCACTCCTTAGTGGGTAAGGTTCTAAATCAAACTGAGTGCTGGGTGTGCTCACATGTGCCTCAGGGACAGCATAACATAGGACTAGTACCGTTCCCACTAAACATCTCTGAGGTACTAGAATTGAAGGGAGGGAGGCCCATAGAAGGGAGGTACAGTAACACTAGGTCCCCTAGTCTGAAGCTTCGACAATACTCCTTAGACAGATCCTTACTGTGCCTAAACATCTCTCATGCAAAGCATCTGGAGAATTGGGAAGCTGACCGATCCGATCAGACAATGGCTCGCCACACTCATTTTGGAGGGAGACTTATAAGGTCACCAATAGGCAGGACTGTTGATGGACACCACAAATTAGGGCGTGTAACTAAACATAAGAAAGTATCCATTGGAGAGGTCTCTATAAGTAATTGTAAGAATGTCATCCATGCTGACATGTGTGTCGAACAAATGGAGGCACTAGGCATGGCTAGTTTTGTCAAAACCTTATGTGATATAATTAATGGGCATACTGTTCCTTATGTTCTCCCTGATGATGTGTACTTTGTTTGTGGGAGAAAAGCTTATTCCTGGGTGACTCCGAGTTCCAAGGGCTTGTGTTTCTTAGCTAAACTGGTTCCTGAAATCATGACTATTACTCATGATGAAATGGTTGGTATTCACAAGACTACATCACCACCATACATACACACACAGTATGAACACCATGGCAAGAGAAATATGATTCCTGGTGAGGAACCCATAGCTACAAAATTGATTAGTGAAACCACGGGTTTCCAAGTTATGGTTGCTCTAGATCTCACCAGGACCGCTCGGGGAACATTGAACTTTAAATATATTCAAGACCTAGCTAAATTGATAGATAATATCACCGAGATGTATAATGACACTTTCAGGTATAATGGAAGGGAGCTACAAGCGTACAAGAAGGAGTTGGTGCAACATAGACTGGTACTAAATTATCTCACCTCTATACTGGTGGGTACTGTGTGACACTGGCCACCCAGTTCGGTGTCAAATGTTGCACGTACATCACCAATAATACAGATGACCCTAAGGAGGTTATAGAGCAGAAGATGGATGAAATTCTGCAACTGAAATGGGAATTTCAAAGTAACCATAATTCTTCGTTATATGAGGTCGGGGAAAAGGTGGCAGGTTGGTTCTCGTGGTTGAACGCTGTGAAATGGTTCTCTGGTTTGGGGGAGTGGGTACAGGAAATGGTTGCTAGTGTAGGTAAGCTCCTTCTCCTTATACTAGGTGTCATCTTAGCAATTGGTTTATGTGTCAAATGTGTTCCTACTGTGTTGAAGTGTGGAAAACAGTCTTCTGGGAGAAACACTGAAAACGAGACTGAAAGGGTGGTGAGAGATACCGAGATCATGGTCTGTGAGGAAGTGTTGTATAATCCTGAACTTGAGACGATGATTAGGTGATAGTTTATAACACTATCAAAGGGTCGAGCTGTCGAAGTCAGCAAATTGGATAAAGTCATTTCAATTAACATCGAGCAAACTTGATTGTCTTTGTCTGAAATTATGCGTAGAGCACGGTACAGCGTAAAAGGGCGTATCCAGCTGCAACATGTGGCAATAAACAGTTTGTACACTTTTACACACATTCGCACAAACATAAACATTTGTAAATAGTACACATTAATTGTAGTTGCAACACATAGTCATTTATGTCGAAATATAGTAGAATTCATGTTTAATAAAGGAGGTATATGCACACTCATGAAACCTATGGTTCAGGTTAAGGGAAATGTGTTTGATATCATATTAATCTCCTTTACATCAGCAGCTGTCCGGTGCATTCGGCGAAGAGATCGCACATTGCATACTCTAGTTATTGATGTTAGGGAATAAACCTTTAATATGATTCTGACTGTAAAATGCTAATGACTGGTTGTAATTGGAGTTATGGCGGGAAGAACAGAGCTCATCCCCTGGAGAGATGACCCCCACCTTTGGATTCCTTAGATTAAACCAGCCTATGATCTACAACCCCCTGGACCTTCCTTAAACCTGGACCAATAGAAGCAAGCCACATCATCTGCATTGTTTTACTGTATTTCTGTTTGCATATAAGCATGAGCCTCACATCCAGTGAACAGACTTCTTGTCCACAGACTTCAGGATTGAATGACTGTTCGCTGGATCCAGAGCGCCTGCGATAAGTAACGGCTGTACTTATTATTATTTCGCTTGAATAATTCTGCTACTTTTTGAGAATAAATATTTGTGTGTTGGAAACACAAATCGAGATTCGACAATCGTTATTGGATTGCGACAAAATGCTCTTAACAACGTAAACGATAAATTATCTAACTGTGGGATATCAGAAGAGTTGCTACAGAGGTCAGTTTATGAAGAAAGACGTAGAACGATCTCCAAAGCAGTAAAGTGGGAATTCAGTTCATACTGGAGTGCTGCTAGAGCCTTGTGCAATGAAGCTCTGTGGTGATGTAAGGCCTGATATATTCGCTCAATTTTGCTCGTACCTCCTAAGAAAAACTACTCATTGTAATATCTGCCAGAGGTATACCAATATCTTTTTTTTTCCGGAGACTCTGTAAAGATGAATGCGAGACCAGCAAATATAAATTTCATTCTGCCAAATAAAATTCCAGATTTATGGTAACTGATAGTGGCTGAACACATTTTTAAGGCATGGTTAACTATGAAGGACTATTACAGAATTTGACTTATGAGTTACCAATTCAGAGCACAATTTTTTTTTAAATAAAGTATTTTTATTGAGATTTTTTAGTTATATCATACAAATAACATATCTAACATCCAATTTAAATAAACTCTATCCCTGCCTATGTCGCTATAAACATTATACAGTGATATCTAGTGAACTTTTAGGCCGATGATACCATCATAGTAATTTTATTGCACTCCAAGTCAAATTTATTGAAGCTGCACAGAGCTGAGTGCTAACCATCCACCTAATGACTCCCCAAATCTATCATATCATCCTGATGAGGGTGGATAACATAATTTGATTCATACCAGTGGTGCCATATGTTATTGTATTTATGTATGGCTTTTCTACTTTCATACATAAACTGTTCATGCCAAAATACTTCAATAACTAGATTGATTCAGTGAGGTACACTAGGTGGTTCAGTCGCCATCCATCCCTTAGCTATAATTACCTTAGCTAGAGAGGCTAAGCTAAATATATATTTGGAGAGTGGGTTACTTAAATTTTATTTTAGTGTAGTGCCAAACAGACAGATATTAGGGCATAAGAAAGGGGTCATAGTTAGTGTGGCGGAAATGCAGTCCATATTTGGCTCCAGAAGGACTGGACAAATTGGCATGACCATAAAAAACGCCAAAAAGTGCCCTCAGTGATATCGCAACTGGGACACTCCGAAGAGGTGCGTAGTCCCATTGTGTGCATGTGGGCTGGTGTTAAGTATACTCTGTGTACCATGTAAAAATGGTTCTACTGAAACCTAAGACAAGATGTGGCATTTCTAGTATTTCCCACCACTATATTTCATCCTCATCAGAAAGAACCTCTAGATTGGCTTCCCATTTTATGCAGAGAAGATCTAATCCTCTCGGGGACATCTGAGGCAATAATAGGACATAGAACACAGAAATAGTCTTATATGACGCTACAGATCGTAATATATTTTTAATTGGAGAATCTGACATATGATGCAAACCCTCAGGAAACTGGGCATTCAGTGCGTGTCTCAGCTGCAGATACCAGAAGAACTGATTGTTGGGTAATGGGAAGGTCGCTCTCAATTGTTCATTTGTAGCTAATTGATTGTCTATATATATTTGTCCAATGGTGTGAATTCCCACATCCTTCCACAGCACTGAACCCTCCAACCCAACCAGTTTCCTGAAACCAGTATTGAACTATAAGGGAGTGTCCGGGTATAACCCTTCACCTCCCATAAGAGCATGTGATATTGCCCAAATAATTGATGCCTGTCATATGATAGGGGCCACCTTGCTAGGTCTGTGCTTAGATAACAAAACCTGCAAAGATCCAAGGGAGGGGTCCATCTGCTCGCCCAAAAAGTGTCCGAGATTGGTGTTCTGTGTATCGCTTAACAAGGAGACCAAATGTGTAAGCTGAGAAACAAGATAATAAATTCTAAGATTGGGCAGGGCCAGTTCTCCTGAATTTTTGGTTCTGCATAATGTGTTAAAGCACACCCTAGCTCTCTTACCACTACAGATCAGGGAAATGAGATGTTCAGTAATGCTTTGGAAAACCTTCAATGGTAGATACACCGGGGAGTGCTGCAGGGGATATAAGTACTTTGGTTGGATCACCATTTTTAATAGGTTGATCATACCATTGATCATGAGAGGCATCTTATGCCTCTCATGGCTTTTAATCTTTAAATATTCTGTTATTGGGTCAATATTTAGAGCAATATATTCTGATACATGGGCTGTAATCCAGATACCTAAATTTTTAAACCTGTTGGTGCACAGAAGTGACTGACAGTACAAATTACCTGGCGGAGGTTGCCACACCTCCGGCAAAACAACAGATTTGTCCCAGTTGATCTTGGGTCCTGAATATAAACCAGTCCTCAAACACCTCTAAAAGGTGAAATAAAGACCTATCAGGTTCCTCAAGGAAGACCAACATGTCATCTGCATAAAGTGCTATGTTGCAGTGACTCCTCCCATCTTCATGACTCTAATGTGCTCATGAGAGTGGATTAAACAGACTAGGGGCTCAATCGCTAAAGCAAACAGGACAGGGGATAGAGGACAGCTCTGTCGAGTTCCCCGAGCCAGACCAATCCAGACTGTCGTGAATCCATTAACACTCATTCTTGCTGCTGGTGCAGAATATAGTAGCCTAACAGGACTAATAAAACTGGATCCTAAGCCAAACTGCTCCAGCACATGTCAGAGATAGCCCCACTCAACCAAAGATCAAAGATCTTGGCTGCATGCAAGGACACAACCACTGTCCTCTCCCCAGTCGACCGGGTCCTCTAAATCTGCGTAAATAGTCTTCTAACATTAGTAAGTGTAGATTTGCCAGGCATAAATCTCGTCTGATCTGGGTGGACAATCTCGTGAATGAACCCATTAAGCCATATGGATAAAATTTTAGCCAGAATTTTGGCATCTTTGGAGGGAGATAGGGCTATATGAACCCGGATACAAAAGATCTTTATCAGGTTTTAATATAAGGATGACTATGGCTTCAGACATAGAGGGGCAAGTGAACCATACTCTAGCAATTGATTATAGGTCTCTAACAGCCTAGGGACAAGGAATTCTTTGTTTTGTTTGTATACTTCTATCAGTATACCATCAATGCCCAAAGCTTTAAGGTTGGGAAATGAATAGATGGCTGGCGCAATTTCCTCCTTAGTAAAGGGGGAATCCAAGAGGTCAACTGCTTCTTGGGATAGCCTTGGTTGTGTTACAGCGTTAAGGTAGGTTATAATTTGAGTAGGCCTGTATCGAGCTTGCGTGGAATATAGATTACTATAGTATTCATAGAACACACCCACAATTTTGGCCCCTGTATATTGTTTAACATTATATTTGTCTATGATAGCTGGGATTGAATTATTGGACATTTCATCTCATGCTAGACAAGCCAAGTCCCTTGGGAGCTTCCTCCCAAGTTGGGTTGGAAATAATGATTATGTCTGGAGAAGAGAAGCCTTTGACATTGCTTGTCATATACAAATTCAGTCCAATTAGACTGTGCTTGAAGCCAGTTCAGTCTATCCTCAGCAGCACGAAACCTGACGTATAGGACCTCAAAGTCTTGGCATGTCTGCTGCAGCTCTTCCTCTTTTTGCTTGCTAAGTTTTTTAATACTCGCTATCTCCTTTATAAAGGTACTCCTTTTAAAGACCTTGAATGATTTGCAAAGCACAGCCAGGTTGACCCCTATCTCATTGTCTTTAAAGTAGCCATCCCAGAGGCATATCAGTCCAGTACTCCCTCCAAGTTTGGACAACCAACGTGGATTAAGTTTCCAGAACTGTAGTCCCCGTTCAGGCTTAAAATCAAAGACAGCTAAGATAGGAAAGTAGTCAGAGATGCCTCTAGGAAGGTAGTCCCCACCAGATACCAAGGGGACCAGAGTGTGTGAGGCCAAGACCATATCTATTCTTGATAGTGAGTGGTGGGTGCAGGAGTGACAAGAAAATTGTCTAACCTCCCGGTTTCTGAATCTCCAACCATCCACCAGACCCAGATCATCTATAAGTTTACCAATGGCAGTGGGCCATAGGGTAGTGACCGAGGGTCTTCACGCTACCTATGTATGGATACATCTATTAAATTATTGAAATCTCCTAGATTTAGCACTGTTGTGTCTGGAGCTGTGGCAACAAATGCGGCACCCTTACACATAATGTCATTACTATATGGAGGAGAGATGTAGACAGCCAAAACAGTCAATGGGCTGTAATTGAAAAAGGCCCTAAGAAAAACATATCTGCCCTCTCTGTCAAATTGTATCTGGTCTAATACAAAATTAAGCTGTTTTCTAATTAACACTGAAACACCTCTGCAGTAGGTAGAATGGGTGGCATGAGAGGCTCTGCCCACCCAAGGTTTCTTAAGGGAAAGAACCTTGTTACCAGTAAGGTGGGTTTCCTGGAGACACACCATATCAGGACTGGATTTCCTAACCTGACGTAGCACCAATGAGCATTTAATTTTACCATTTAACCCCCTAACATTCCAGGCGGGCAGATGGAGCCCTCCCTGGACAGGTTTACTCACAGTTAGGCTGGACATAGTAGTCTATCATCTGGATGGGGCGCATAGCCGGACCACACACCTGGAAAGTCGGGACCAGGGATATTCACCTTCAAGCAGCCCTGTGCAGCAACCAGCATAGTACGGCAGCAACATATTATTCTGGAGTATGTAGAACAAGACAGCTCAACTTGATTAAGTAGATGAGAACACATGATATAGCGACCTAAAACTAACATGACAACTTTTCCCTTCACTCCCTGTATACCCATTCTAATTAAGGCATACCTAGATCCCTCAAAACCCTTAAAAAAACAAAACATCCTATCAATATTCCTAAATCCTAGCAAAGAGAAAACCTAGACCCCCTTCTATCTAAATAATAGACAGAGCTTAACTCCGCTAGTACATTTTCTCCCACTTCAGTAACAAAATATAGAAATATCCCATATACATGCAAACCCATCACTAGGTACAATTCAATGATGTTTTTCCAGGCAGGTAAACGTCTTTCAAGCCAGTCCTCTGCCTCTCACGGAGTAGTAAAGAAATGGGACTTGCCATCTTGAACCTGGAGGGAAATAGCATAGCATAAGAGAGCTGGTGTTCCTGCAGCTTTTTCTTGATTGAGTTGAACTGTGAGCAGGCCCGGCGCTCCCATTAGGCAACCTTAGGCAGTTGCCTAGGGCGCCGGGACCTGCAGGGCGCCGCTGACTAGATTTTCTAATCTAGTCAGCGGCTCAGGAAAGGGTTGCGCCGCCGCCGCTGTTTTTCAGTGTCCGCAGCGCATCAGTGAAGTATCACACTGTCTGTCAATGACAGACAGTGTGAATAAAGTTCTCTCCCGACGGCCCCCTCCCCTTCCAGCATGCATCACTCCGCCTCTGTGTGAAGAAGGCGCGGATCAGCTAGAGAAAAGAAAGAAAAGGTAAGTAAAAAAATTTTAGTGTGTTTTCTCGGGGGGGTTTGGGCGGCGAAATTTTTCCTAGGGCGCCGTGAACCCTAGCACTGGCGCTGACTGTGAGTGAGCTTTTTGAACCTTCATCGCAAAGTCTGGAAACACCATTATCATTTGATTTACAAACCATGGAGGGTCTTGCTGTCTGGTCATCCGAAGGATCATATCTTGGTCTTTAAAGTGCATCAGCTTGGCAATGAAGTTGCGAGCTGGGGCACCTGGCTGTCGGGGCTGAGGTGGCAGTCAATGAGCCCTTTCCACAGCGAAGTGCAGGGAGAACGCCTCCCTGCTGAATTCTTTTATGAGCCAGCCTTCTAGAAATAATTCAGGTTTGGTGCTATCCACTCTTTCTGGCAGCCCAGCAAAGCAAAGATTGTTGAGACGAAGCCTGCCTTCCATATCTGTCATCTTAATTCTGCATTGGCCAGCCTGGGCAGTCAGATCGGAAATCTCACCACGAAGGGGGGCAGTAGTATCCTCAAGATTACGGAGTCTATGTTCCACTTCTTCCACTCTCTCCCGCATCTTTTGAAGGTCATGACATATTAATGAGAGGTCAGCCTGGACCTCACCAATTTTGTTCATAACTCTCTTCTCTGAGGTTGTGATGGCCAACAGGACCTGTTGGAGGGATGGGGGAATCACTCTGCATTGCAGCATCTACTTCCACAGGAGGCGGGGAAGACTGAGAGACAAGTGGCGGTGAAGAAGTTACTCTGGAGCTCTGAGATAAATTGGTTTTTCGAGTGTTTTTCTCCATTTTAGCTGTTGTCACTTTCTATTAATTCTCAATCGCAGTGTTGCAGGCTTCCTCTAACATTATACAACAATAAGTCCCAGACTACAAACCCCAGTGCTGTAGGTACAAATTTGTGAAGTGAATAAAGTGAACAAGTCCCAATTTACACACCCCGGTGCTGTAAGTATATATTATTGTGTTTGGTAGCAGAGTATATCCCAGTGTATAGACTCCTGTGCTGTATGTATAATATCCTGTGCCTGTCACAAGAATGAGTCCCAAACTACAGACCTCTGTGTTGTATTTAGTATTGTGTGTTTGATACAATAGTATTTCACAATTAACCGATACTTATGCGTATTTGGTAAACTGAAAATGTTTCTTCCAGTAGATCAGGTATATGCTAGGCAACAAGTAAGTATCCTTATTGTCAGTGATGTATCTCCACAGTCTCCACAGATCATTTTGTTACAAGTGTAAGGAATCAAGCGTTCTTGAATATAGATGTGCAGTAATAAAAGAATGACAAGGTGGAGTCACCTCTATTTTTAACATGCACAGGAGATATATACGATAAAAATTACAGCTCAAATACAATACTTAGCACTGTTACAGGCATTCAAACAATGAAGGGGGTCAGTCACTTTAGAGGTTGATAAGGATGTCACTGTGATGTTGAGGCATATAGGGAGGTAAACAGAAGGACTTGTGCCAGATGTAGGAGACAAATATGTATGGCTTCAAAATGGTGGCAAGTGGCAGTTATTATGCAGGCTCACATTTCTCTTCCCTCAATCAACTGATTTGCCGCTGTTAGTCTCAGAGGGACAAAATTCAGGTGCCCATACACTTAGCTGTTAATGAGTAGATAGTGGTATATAGGGAGGTATACAGGAGTACTTGTGTCACATGTAGGAGACAAATATGCATGGCCTCAAAATGGTGGCAGATGGCAAGTGGCAGTTATGATGCAGGCCCAATTTTTCCCTTCCCTCAATCTCAACCGATTTACCTTTGTAAAGTCTCAGAGGGACAAAATAGTAGTGTCTGAACACTTAGCTGGTAATGAGTAGATGTTGCACGCAAGGGGCAGGTCTCATATATATCAATTACATATACACAGCAGCATACCTTGCCGCCCAACTCGGGAGGAGATCTATGCCCCAGATGGCGGACAACATCAGGAATAAACAGCCAGAGACAGAGCACTACACCTTCATTCACAATATATCGAAATTTGGAGGCCACAGAGGTAGGCTATCAGGATAATTGATCAGATGTAGCAGGAGAGCTATGAAGTACATGCCTTATTCCATAGCTAGTTATGCCGAACACAAATTTAAGGATCTAGTTTAGCAAAGTCCTTATGCCTTGAGCAATCCTATTCCATAAACAATAAAAAATATGTGAATTCATGTTGTTACTGTTAGGAACCCCTCCAGCCGGTACAACAAAACCCGGAGTCTGCTCTGAAAGCCTGGTGTTCACTGGAGCCCCTAGTGGTGGGGACAGACTTGGCCGCAGACTAACAGAGGGTCGTGAAATGTGCACCGGCTGGGGAGAAGCCAGGAAAGCGTAGAGAAGTCCAGGCAAGAGTCGAGGGCCGGCAAGAGAGCAAATCCAATAAACAGGCCGAGGTCAGAGGTCACAGGCACGGTAGCAAGGTCCAAGATACAGGCAAGAAGGGTCAAGGTCACAAGAAAACAGGCAGGGTCCAAATCCAAGCAAGCAGTCATACATGAGAGAACAATCAGAGGTTAAACACCAACAGGGCTCAGAAGCAGGCAGCAGTACTGTGGACAGAACGCTATAACCGACAGGGAAGCTAAGCCCTCCCTGCCTCTTATACCCAGAGCAACCAATCAGAGACTGTCCCTGAAACTTACACAGCGGCAGTATACATAACTTAATTAGCAACAGGCTGGACTAGTTAACTGGAGGGCACTGTGCGTGCGCGCGCCCAGCCTCCCACATTGCTGGGACGCATAGAATGTGGGTGTGAACGGGTTAATCAAAACCACTTGATCTGTTTAAAAATTACTAAAGTCCCCCAAAATATATCTCACATACTATTCAAAGTTCTGCCAACACTAAGATTTGACACTCCTGGGAAGTCTTCAGTTACTCCCTGAAATGGAATCTGTATAGCATCCAGTCATATGCTGCCAGATTGAAGCTATTAGCAAAGAAATGTGAATATGGTGACTTATCAAGTGAGCTTATAAGAGACAGAATTGTGTGTGGTGCTGATGTCACTTGTGGCTGAATACATTTTTAAGGTTGGGTAAACTATGAAGGATTATTGCAAAATTTGAAGATGTTACTCGTACGCATCTCCTGAGTAGACACTGGGCCCTATTATACACATATGCATGTTACATGAGCAGTCCCGCAAAAGTGCAGTCGAACTAAAAAAAGTCTGATATATGGGACCACTGGCAACACGAGCAGCAACAAACATGTTGTGTGAATTGCGGCGCTCGCCATTCCTATGAACGTCACAAATGTCCTGCTTTCAATAAATGCTGCAATGCCTGTGGTAAACAAAATCACTTTGCTCGCTGGTGCAGGTCCAAACCCAAAGCTGATAACAGACAACACTACAGTGCACGTTCCAGTAGCCTGTACGAGTCCATATAGGAGATACACCGCCAGAAAACAATCCTGACACCGCTCTTCACTGTGAGAGTCAATGTTGATCTCAGGGCTGAAAAGGGTGAAATATTTACTACCGTAGTTGGTAAGGAGAAAAATAACACCATCAAAATTAAACTTCTTTTTTAGAGCCATTTTTGTCCTTTGTTTTAATAAAATTGGTTTGATATCAGACGAACTCTGCCATGGTTACTCTAAATTAAATGCTGCTTTGGCACACCTTATATATGTTTATATATCAAAATTAAAATTGACACTGGCGACAAATGCAATGTCATGTCACGTGAACTCCTCCAGCATACAAACCCCAAGACACCTATTGACTATTCTCACACAGTGAATCTAATTGCTTACGGTGGCCAGATAATCAAGTGTGGCTATAGCTATGTATCACTCCACAGGTGTCCCGCTGCAGTTTTATATTGTGGATAGTAATGTCAAAGCTTTGCTAGGTCTGCCGGACAGTATAAAACTGGGGTCAATAACGTTAAGTACTGACATGCACATGCTGCAACAGGACATTCCAGAATTAAGAGAATTTGCTGATCTGTTCGATTGCGAGACCATCGGAATACTCCCTGTCACATATCACATGCGTTTTGATGAGACTGTTCTTCCTACAGTGTGTAACTCCATAAGAGTACCTTTGGCCATGAAAGTTAAAGTGATAACAGAAATAATTCGTATGACAACATTAAGTGTCATTGCTCCATGGGTAGAAGCCACTGGGTGGATATCAGCCATGCAGTTACTGCAGTTAGAAAGGATGGTTCAGTATGCATCTGCATTGACCCTGTGCATCTGAATAAAGCTCTGATATGACTGCATCTCCCCCTCAGGACTATGGAGCAAATCATAGCCGACATGCCAAACGATATTCACCACTCTGGATGCCAAGTGCAGGTCCTGGTGTTAGGAACAGCAGGTAACTGCTGCTTTCTTATTGGCTGCTGCAGTATTGTTTTCAGCGTGAATGTGATCATCTGAACTCCTCTCACCTGCAGCTCTATCCGACATCTGCCCTGATTGGCTGCTACTGGTTTAAATACCTGGCAGATTCACTCTGCTTTTGCCAGTTATAGCGTTCACACGATTGCTTCTCCGTGCTCCTGGTTCTGTGATTAGTCTTCCAGTTTCCTGATTGATAACCGTTGTGACCCCTGCCTGGATACCGACCTTGCTTGTTTGCTCGTGGCCCTGACTTCTACTTGGTTTCGGACTCTGCCTTTTCATCTGAGAGATCTCCTCCCATCCGCAGGATCGAGGTGCCAGCTATTTGCTCCATCTGACTCACCTGTGTCTGCAGTGTTTCACAGTACAGATTTACTGCTCAATCTTGCTCCGGCACTTTCCTTGACACTGTACTGCTCTCTAGCTCCAATTCAGACAGGCCACAGCTGGTACTACACCATCCTCTACTCCACACTGCCAATGTGTAATACTGGTGGAGGTTGCATCCTGTTAATATTCAGTGTTCCTGCTTTATCTGGTCCAGGAGTATCCCAGCTCAGCATGCCACTGTCAAGTCCTCTGTGGTTCCTACCTACCGGAGTTGAGTTATTGCTAGTCGAGAATAAGTCCTGGGGACAACCGAGTACCAGCGAACATATCTGGTTCTATGGGAAAGGGGGTTGCTATAGGTAAAGCTCTCGTCAACAACAGGTTCTGATAACTCAACTCATAGGGTGATTCGTGACACCTTGCAGATCACATTGGACAAGGAGTCATCCTTACTCATTACATTTATGACACCTCTGGGCAGGCATGCCTTCCTCCGAATCCAAATGCCCTATGGCATCTGTACTGGTAGTGAAGTGTTCCAATGCATCATGGAGCTCCTCTCTGAGGGATACCCCTGTGAAATTTTCATTGAGGTCGCACCATGGAGGAACATGACATGCACCTCCGCAAAATCCTACACAGGATTTGTGAAATCAACATGCGGTTAAACCCTGACAAGTGTCGTTTCAAAGATACTGAGGTCCCATATATTAGGCCACCTTCTAACATCGAAGGGCGGGAAGATTGATCCAGCCAAGACATGGGCCTGCCAGCAAATGCCCAACCCAACAGACAAGCTGGGTTTGCAGCAATTTCTAGGTATGACAAATTACCTTTCAAAGTTTCTGCCTCACTACAGTGATGTCACAGCTACACTCTGCCAGCTTATTCACAATGATGTTGAATGGTGTTGGTTGGGCCGTCATGCTGTTGCTACTGCACTCCTCAAGGTTAGGATCACTTTTAGCCCAGTGCTCCAGGTCTTTGATGTACATTTTCCTGTGGTCATGTCTGCTGATGTTTCCAAACATGGTCTTGGTGCTGTCTTTTTGCAGCACAACAAACCCATCAGTTATGCGTCCAGAGCTCTTAAGACACTGAGTCATGGTAGGCTCAGATTGAAAAGAAACTGCTTGCCCTTGTCTTTGCCTGTCAAAAGTTTCACGAGTTCATCTATGGACGTCCAGTGGTGGTCATAAAGATCACCGACCACTATTCTCCGCAAACCTATGCACACTGTTTCGGCACTTATATAACAGTTCATGCTCCACCTCCAAAGGTACAATCTTGATGTGGTTTAGAAGCGTGGAAAGTACCTCCACATAGCCGACACTGCTCACCTTCCGTACTCAGGTGTCCCTATTACCGACGGTGACATGTATGTTATGTTACACTCAGGGATGACCTTTGCCAATGGTTGCTGCATGTCGTCCTGCATGATTGGCCGTCTTCCTACAGGGAATTGCCTCATGACCTCAAGTCGTTCTTTGCTTTCCAGGAAGAGTTAACAATCTCAGAGGACATCCTCCTGTGTCGTCAGCGGATTGTAATTCCATATGCTCTCCAAGGATTTTATGCCCAGCAGGCCCACCAGGGGAACCCCGGCGGGAGGCCACTTTGCAACGGGCTAAGGATGCATTGTATTGGCCTTCTATGGCTACTGACATTGAGAGGGTAGTCTCTGCTTGTGCTCCCTGCAATGCTCTACAGCCCCATCATGCCAAAGAACCGCTTACTCTCCATGAGGTACCTGACCTCACCTGGACTATCATTGCTGCAGATCTTTTTGTGTGGAGGGGAAAGAGCACCTTGTGTTAGTAGACTCATATTCCAGTTGGTTCGAGATACACTATCTTCCTAAACTGACGAATGTCACAGTCATTAATGGAATGAAAAGACACTTCTCAACCCATGGTATACCATGCAAGCTGCTCAGTGACAATGCCATGCAGTTCATGAGTGGCGAGTTCCAGTCCTTCACCAATGAATTGGACATCTCTCATGGCACTAGTAGACCGCTCTATCCATTATCTAATGGACTAGCAGAAAAGACAGTATGTTCTGCAAAGCACCTGTTAGAAAAATGCTACAGAGATGGTTCAGACATATTCATGGCGCTCCTTAATTTGAGAAATACCACAAGGGATGAGCTCCCTTCTCCTTCTCAACACTTTCTGTCCAGAAGCAATCGCACTATCATCCCTACCACCAAAGCCAAGCTTACACCAACAATTGAGACCAATGTGCAGGGTGCTCTGGAGAAGTCCAGGTTATGGCTCAAAGACAAAACCTCGCATCATGGGGCAGACTGTCCCCATCCATGCCCCAGTCAGCTTTGACAGGGTTCGGACTGTGCAAAGATCCTCCAACAGGCCCAACAGCTATGTGGTTCAATCTGATGATGCTTTGTATGAGCACAACAGATATCACCTCTTAGGGATGTGTAAGCCAGCACCCCCACCCCACGCAATACTGTCTGAGGGTGTCAGAACACCTATCAATGTGAACAATGGGTCCTTTGAAGAAGCATCTATTGCAATGCAGAAAAGTCCTATACCCCTGACCAATAGTGACCCCTGTTCAACACAGGACACATCACTACCCCCTTTCTTCATCACAATGTCTGGTAGAATCTCCAGGCCTAATATTAAATTCCAGGAGTTTGATATGTAACTTTCGGTATTACCATGTGTATTTTCATTTGCACACTGTTCCCATATTCAACACCTGTCACACTGTTTTGCACCCTCACACCTGTTGATCTAGTTGTATATTATAAGTTATTTTTCAGATTTTGATATCTGTTCATATCAAGTTTTTTTTAATAAGTATTTTATTTGTGAAATAAAAAATCGTTTTAATAAATAGAAGCACACGATTTCCGTTATATTTCTGAAGATTCTTTCTTTTTGGCGCATCTTTATTATTGTTTCAGCACCTGTTGATTGCTAATTTGCTCTAAAAAAAAAAAAAAGAGCATGTAGACATAAGCTATGTGTGGTTGGCAGAAGTGGCATCACTCCACTCCACTAGCTATTCAGGAAGTGCTGACTGATAGGAAATACCTGGTAGCCATCTTCAGTTCTCAGTATATACCACACAGTAAAGACATATTCTCACAGTTCTCCAGCCTCTTCTTCTTGATATGAACTCAGACAGTTCTGCAGAATCTCAACCTAAGGCTAGGCACACACTGGCCAAATAATTGCACTAAAAACCTCCAATCAACCGACATCCGACCGTTTGGTCAGATATCGTGTGAGTGTGTTCTGTGACACGATGATCTAAAATCATTCCAAAGTCCTGATCATTGTTTCATTTGGTTGGTCATACTGTTAAAAAAAATTCCGACCAATTCCTGACCAATCATGTAGTGTGTATGCACTCATTCTCACAATCTCAATAGAGTTTACGGAGTCAGGCTCTTTTCAGTCGATGCTAGCAATGAATGCCCGGTTAATAAATGTAGAGAGTGTTGTAGAAGGAATAATTAATTTGTTCATTCTGAGACAAATTGTATTGTTTGAGAGGCACAGAAGCTAATGAAATTCGTTAGGAAATGTGGATAGCTATAACAAGGCAGTTTTAATCAGTGTGACAATGTGACAATAATTAATGAATATTGTGCTGTCATTCTCTGACGACTAGAGGACCAGATGAAGGACCAGATGATCAGCACAGATCTGAAGGTAAATCATGTCAGTGTGTATGCATAAATCGCCAGACTGATTGGACCTTCAATCGTTTGAGATAACACGTTGGTCAGAAAATTCTTTAGTGTGTACCTAGCCTAATTTTATCAGAATGACTGTTTACCAAACAATTCCCTGCATAAATGTAGCTTTTTAAAAATCAATCCTGCCTGACAAGTCAAATCTTAAAAACACAAAGACAGAAAATTAAGTGTCTGAATAAACAAGCCAGGTGACATAAAGGAAACCTCTGGAGCATACATCAACATAAATTATTCCATTGTTCTGTTTACACACAGTGATTTGCTGGAAACCAAGTTATTTATTAACTTTATTATTTAGGTGTGATCATAAACACATTAATACATTATAGCCACATTAATATATTATTTTCCGAAGTATGATAATTAGCCTATAGGCAAAACAATGTGTATTATGTATCAAATAAGAACTGCAATAATGAAAAATTCTATTTTATTTATTCAAAATATTTTAAAATAAATCAGCAAATCAAAAGCTTTACAAAATGTTTGGGGTATTTTTATTGTGGGATTATATTGTGTTATTAGAAATCATTATAAAGTAAAAATAAATAAAATCAATATTAATATGTGCAGCTAGGATATTATACAATCTAACATGTTAAACTGGGTACACATCTATGCAATCTTACTTCAGATTCAATTTCTGTAACAATTTCACCAACAATTGAAAGCCCAGATTATCATGCGCCTACACAATTTACCTTCAGATCTGTGATCTTCATCTGTCATAACCATCTGCTGAAAAGATCATGACTCTACACTCTATAGAGATCTGACTACACTACTGGTCGTGAGTGCATATAAACATCCACGTTTGGCCAACATTGTTCCATCGTTGATTATAAAAAAATTTTTTCAAATGTTTTAGGAAGTTTAAAAAACCAAATCAACAGATTCAATCTGTTTGGTACAATAAAACATGATCGTGGGATTGTACACACTCTTGCAATATCTGACCAAACGGTTGTGAATCGTGTGTTCTGCACGATAGTTGCATAGATGTGTACCCAGCTTTAAATACTGAGCAATGCAGCTATGCGTTCTATTATTTTAAGTGAAGTAAATTAAGTCATTTTGGTATGTGTACTCCCAAGTGTTTTAGGTAAGAATATCCATAGAAAAATAGCAAAATGGAAGGGGCTAAAATCTATACAGATAAGGGGAGACGGCAGGGCCATCTTTTCCATTGGGCACGATGGGCAGCTGCCCAGGGGCCCCACGGGCAAGGGGGCCCCATAGGCACGGCTCTTAATGAGAATAAATAATCCTGCAAAAGAAAAAAATATGCAAAAAAAACCTACAAGGGTCACTGAGCAAGTACATCTATCTATCTCTATCTCTATATATCTATATCTATATCTGTATAAATCTATATATCTATATCTATATCTATATCTAGGGGCCCTGATGCACTGCTTTGCCCGGGGGCCCATAATGTTGTTAAGATGGCCCTGGGAGACGGGGTGTAGTAAATATGTTTTGCAAATTAGAATGCACAGTTTTCGAGTTTATAGTAGTTTTATATATTAGTTTATCAGATTATTTTTCCAGTTGCAGTTTCCTGCGGGGGGGGGGGGGTGAATAATTTCTTTCGTTTATGTTCCCTGTATAATCAGAACAAAATAAAACTACATTTGTTCTAATATGGAACGGAAAGAAAATCCTTTGGTTATGACGGACTTAGTCTCACGCATCTTAATGATTGGTATATAGTGACCAGTCTTTTGCTGATTTTCAGCATTCTAGTATTCCTCACCAGATGTAATGCTTATGGAACACTGCATAGATGGCAGCACTATCTTTATGATGTAGCCTGTGGGTGGTCTCGTTCCAAACAGCACTACACTCCCCCTATGCTTTCCTTGCATAGAGACAAGTCAGCTGTCTTTGGCTAATCTAATCAGGCATTAGGGACAGGGGAAAAAACAAGATCAAATATCATATGACAAATGATTTAGGAAACAATGCACTGAAACAAATCAATGGAAACCATCGGCAGCCGTTGTCATCTCAGAGATTCCAGGCTCTTCCTCTTCACCTGATATATGGGCGGTTAAATACAGCAGGATGGATCCAGATTATGCAGCATTTGAAAGCTCTTTATGCAATGAATTTAAAGACTTTTGCAAAAAATTGAGTGATGCGTACAAGGAAATGAAAGAGGACTTGACACCATACAGAGATGATCGCTACTACAGGTACTGTAACATGGTTCTTCCTAGGATGTAATTATTTCTACTATCTCTTGAATTCAATATTGTTTAGCGAAAACTGTAAAAGAGTCTTGTACATTTTGTCGATGGATAGTATTGTATAGATTAATGAGCACACATTGTTTGCTCTAGTATGTCTTGATTCAGCAGCCTGTATAAAATGGAAAGGAGTATAGGATGCAACTGTAGGGATGAAATGGCATATTATTTCTGTGTGACATCACCTGTGTGTATCTCTGTAATAGTGTAATCTTTGCCAGCATCATGGCTGTTCTTTTGAATAGTTCACAGGTTGCCTTTAAGCATGTTTGCTGAATTATTGCATTATCTTTTTTTAATTTGAGAACATTATATATGATTATTAGCAATTTTCTAAAATAAAAAATGACACATTTTCAAAAATATTATTTTTGCTAAAATGCTTATATCTCTATCACATATGCATTTTAAATGAATTGCAAAACAGCATATACCTGCAAAATATATTGTTTGTTAATGTGTGTGTATGGCAGGAATGAAAACACAGCATGCTTTCCACTAAATCTGCAGCGCTGTACAGAGAACTCACTCACATCAGTCCCTGCCCCATTGGGGCTTACAGTCTAAGTTCCCTAACACACAGACTAGGGTCAATTTGATAGCAGCCAATTAACCTACCAGTGTGTTTTTGTAGTGTGGGAGGAAACTGGAGCACCCAGAGGAAACCCACGTAAACACGGGTGAACATACAAACTCCACACAGATAAGGCCATGGTTGGGAATTGAACTTATGACCCCAGTGCTGTGAGGCAGAAGTGCTAACCACTTAGCCACTGTGCTGCACAATCAGATCTACTTGCACACCAAGTAATCATGTGACAACTAGTCTGCATTAAGTGAGTCATTTGAGAAATATATATTATTTAAAATCTTTATATTTAAAATCAATGGCACAATTCATTAAGATATCAGACACTTTTTCATTAAACATTGATGAATACTGCCCATATTACTATCAGTAGTAAAATTAGTGCGGTACTGAATGGAATAGTTACCGTTTTGGGACTAGTGTCAATTCATGCATTAGTAAATTTGATAGACCTTGTATCAGAAAATATAAACAATAGCAAGGGCATAAGGACTGACTTTGTGGAGTTATTTTCTCCTTATTACTCAGCCTGGCATTCCCAAGGGGATGGTGCCTTGGAACAACTTATATAGAACTTATTGGATCAAATAGGACCACTACTTCCTTTTTAACTTAGACTGATATATTTATTATTTCATTTAATTATGGGTAACTGTTCTTGCAGACTATAAATGGAAAAGTTACATAAAGGTACAAAGGGAAAATGGAGACATATAGTAAAAACAATCCAGATGTAATCTTCATGAATAATGTATGACACAATAGAAGCTAAACGAAGCAGTATTAAGGATGAAACATGTGCATTTGCAGGTGTATCCGCATATCCATTAAACATTTAACAGACTGACTTTCTGAGTGCAGTTTCAAGGACAAGAAAATGGATGTGTAATTTAAAATACACTAGGCAGAAAGAGCACAATTTTGGTCTTCTAAAAGTCTAATTTAATGTCTGGACCACCTCTGCGAGCATCTCATGAGATGGGAGAGAGACCTTGGGTTGGACAATAAGGAGTGGTCCACCATTAAAAAACTGCTAAAGCCTCTATTAATGTTGGAATTCATCATCAGGAGCAGCTATTTATAAAACGCCACTAATTCCGCAGCTCTGTACAGAGAACTCAATGACATCAGTCCCTCCCACGTAGAGGCTTACAGTCTAAATTCCCTAACATACAGGCACACACACAGAGAAACTAAGGTCAATTTAATAGCTGCCAATTAACCTACTAGTATGTTTTTGGAATGTGGGAGGAAACCGGAGCACCCGGAAGAATCCCACGCAAACACGGGGAGAACATACAAACTCCACACAGATAAGGCCATGATCAGGAATCAAATTCATGACCCCAGTGCTGTGGGGCAGAAGTGCTAACCACTACCCCACCGTGGTGAAGTGGTACTTAGTACCGGATTTACCCCTTATCTTCTGATCAGTGTTGGAGAAACTGTGGCAATGTTGGCACGTTTCTCCATATATGGTGGAATTGCCCCGTCATACAGTGCTTTTGTAACACCAGTATCACTCATATTGAGCAGATCACTGAGGTCCGGTTACCTACTGATCCATCCACATTCCTCCTAATCAGACCCATTAAGTCCATAAACAAACATGTTGATCGACTGATCCGGCACATCTGTAACACCTCCAAATGTTGATAGTCAGAGAATATAAGCCCCATTTCACAACCTGCTCTGATTACTCACATATGCCATGTTTCCTGCATGAAATTCATAACAGGCTTACTTAATAACTCCTTGTCTAAATAGCATAAAACATGAGACCTATGATTCCACTTTCACAACTCCCTAATCCCTGACATGATCTAAGCCGTCACTAGGAGGCCTCCTCTCTCTCTCAGCCCTTCCAGGGAAGGGCTGGCAAATTTTTTAGCTTGTGGGGTAATACTCGACTCCGCATCCTATTAGGAACACTTTAAAGGTAAACAATGGAGGTGACCCAGCCCAAGGTAGCCCACTGTGGGACTGGCTTAGGGGAACAGATGACTCCCCGCCCCCCTACGCAGCCAGCCCCTGCCCCCTTCCAACTCCCACTTCATTTCTCTGGCAAACATTAAGAATCCTCTGCATTAATAAGTACGCAGAGAACATTATTACTGGACCCTTGCTTATGTGTAGACATCCGTTATATGGCTAAAATTATTTGAGTCGTTTTTGCAACCTTTTTTTATGTCTCTATTACCCCTACACTCTGAATATTTATTGTATGTGTTTGTACGCCGCTGATATTATCCTTTCTCTTTTGTGTATATGTTGCATAGTTCAATAAAATGTAAAAAAAGTAATAAAAAAGTTAAGTTTTTTCACAGCAACAAAACCTAATGACAGGATAATGATGTCTGACAGCCGGCTGTGTAAAGCCCAATATTACTTATCTATGTTTATAGTGCTACTGAACATACTGATTCTTGACATTCATTTCATAATGTATATTAAATAAAAAATGAAATAAAGAAAAGAAATACTCTAGACATACAAGTAGGTGCACTTAATCAAATAAAGAAACAGGGCAGGTTCCAGATTTTCCTTTCTCAGCCTTGCACTAGTTACCTCATTCTTGGGCCTGTTACCAAAAGAAGAATAGATACAATAGAAACTGCAGGACATAAAATATAGTCCAACCATTACTTTTTTTTTTCAGCCAGGAGGGTCCCATCTGTGGCCTCCTCATTGACAGACACACATAAGAGATGATGAGGCCAAGTTCTATCACTAAAAGCAGTGGGAACTCTTCCCTCCTTGGATCACACAAAGATGTGTCTAGTATGGTCGGTCAAGGATGAGGTCCAAGGAGAACTTTCTTAATCATATGTTTAAGGCTTATTATGAAAGGAACTACATTAGTCACTGTGACCATAGAGAGGGAGATGCAGGCACCAGTCAGGCACACAGGGGCTGATTCAATTTATCTGTGAGGTTCCCTAGTAGCATCACGTTTTATGTTTAGGTAATGATTTTCAGCAACGATATAATTATCGTAATTGCTGTTTTTGTGCACATAAACATAACTTGTGAGGTTACTACAGAACCTTGCAGCTAAAATTACAGTCAGCACTGTATTTATGTAGTAGAAGTACAGTAAAACAAATTAATCACATAGAAAGAGTTGTATGATAATGGTATTAAATTTTTTTTTTCATTGTATTTAGTTTGCAATTCAGAGCACTTCATTTAGCAATTGAAAATAATGGAGGGTATTTGGTTATTTACTTAAAATGCCTAGTGTGGTGGCAACTCTTCATATGGCCCTGCCAACAGTTCTCATACATTTATTGTGTAACTTAGCAGCAGTGGCGGATCCAGGAGGGGGGGGGGGGGGCAATCAAGGTGAAAATGGAAATTGAGTTGATCCCTGTTGGTTAAAATTGTACATAATAGCCTGGCAGTGTTGCATGTAGGTTTAAAACACAATCAGAGCGGCCGTGCAGCACACTCTCCCTGCCTGTCACTACTGAACGGACCTGCACATAGTGTGCAGCTGCCAATAGCCCTAGATGTCAGAAAGGGGGCAGGGCCTAAATTGGCACCCCTAAATCTCCCCGGGTAGAACTATCTTCTAGATCCGCCCCTGCTTAGCAGGTGATTCAGAAAATTTCCATTTTCACAGAGTTCCAACTACATATAATTTGTCAAATAGTCCACATAAAACTCTTTTCATCAGAAAAGTGGCACAAATGGCTACAACTAACAACTTGCATTTGAAAGCTTTAAATAAACCTACATGCAACACTGCCAGGCTATTATGTACAATTTTAACCAACAGGGATCAACTCAATGAGTAGGGCAGTGCAGTCCAGCAGTTGATAAGCCTGGAACTATTCAAACTATCTACAGGAAACTATGATATAAATTAAATTTTGGAAGCAATCACTGAAATGTATTTTATGTGACGAAGGAGTCTATTTATAACCCTTCACATTTTGCCCCACTATGTACCCTTTCTTACTGCAGTGATAAGAAATTATTTAAATTTGCTATTTCTCAAAATTGTTTAGCCAGGCGCATAGTTTATAGTAAAGTGTGTAAATCACTTTATAGTAAAGTGATTTAAGTCAAAGTCACTTTACTTCTGCCCTCCCCTTTATGCACTGCGCATCATTCTGAACATGTGCATCAGGCTGCACATGTTCAGAAAACATAATAGATAGGAGAGAGGGAAGGAGCATGAAGCCTGCTGGGGAGGGATCAGAAGATCCCTCTCCTGCGATGCTCTCCCCCGTAGGCTATACATGCTTTATAAGACATTGGCAATCATGGTCATGCTCTTGAAAGCTAAACTTTTCAGATCTTGATAAATTTGTCCATACCACAGTCCCCATTTAGAATTATGGGGACTTCGGTATTCTGTTTATCAATGTTGTTCAACTCTTTCAGAATGAATAGACATACAGTCATGGCCAAAAGTTTTGAGAATGACACAAGTATTGGTTTTCACAAAGTTTGCAGTTTCAGTATTTTTTAGACCTTTTTGTCAGATGTTGCTACGGTATACTGAAGTAAAATTACAAGCATTTCATATATGTGAAAGGCTTTTTTTGACAATTACATTAAGTTTATGCAAAGAGTCAATATTTGCATTGTTGAACCTTCATTTTGAAGACCTCTGCAATTCGCCCTGGCATGCTGTCAATCAACTTCTGGGCCACATACTGACTGATGGCTGCCCATTCTTGCCTAATAAATGCTTGGAGTTTGTCAGAATTTGTTTGTCCACCTGCCTCTTGAGGATTGACTACAAGTTCTCAATGGGATTAAGGTCTGGGGAGTTTCCTGGCCATGGACTCAAAATTTCAATGTTTTGATTCCCGAGCCACTTAGTTATCACTTTTGCCTTATGGCAAGGTGCCCCATCATGCTGGAAAAGGCATTGTTCGTTACCAAACTGTTCTTGAATTTTTGGGAGAAATTGCACTTAGAGGATGTTTTAGTACCATTCTTTATTCATGGCTGTGTTCTTAGGAAAAATTGTGAGTGAGCCCACTCCCTCGGCTGAGAAGCAACCCCACACACGAATGGTCTCAAAAGTTACTATTGGCATGACACACCTTTCCATCTCTGGACAAGTGTTTTTCCAGATGCCCCAAACAATCTGAAATGGGTTTTATCAGAGAAAATTACTTTACCCCAGTCCTCAGCCGTCCAATCCCTGTACCGTTTGCAGAAAATCAGTTTGTCCCTGTTGTTTTTCCTGGAGAGAAGTGGTCATCCTCCAAAAGTCTTCGCCTCACTTTACATGCAGATGCACTCACACCTGCCTGCTACCACGGAATGTGTCGGACTGAAGATCACCTGCAGGTATTAGTGCTGCTACACAGGAAGACGCGGGGACCCCCGTAAGATCGTTTGAGATTTGCCGCAAGTGGCGTGCAGGTCGCGGCCCTCTCAGGAAGCTACCAGCGAGGTGGGTTGGTGAACAATCGTAGTCGTACAGGCAGAAGTCGTAACCGTGCGGGAAAGCGGGGTACCAGGGAGCAGACAAAGCGTCAGAAGGCCAGGGGTCAAAACAAGGAAGCACAAAACAGACCAGAGGAGGATCCAAAGCGAAGTCAGGTCAAGCCGGTTTGGTACAGAGGGAGTCAGTCAGGATGCAGAAAAAACTACAACAGTGCTGGAGCATTAGAAGACCTTGTTACTCTGGCACCCTAATGGTGCCAGAGTCTCCTTAATATAGAGGTAAGTGTGTATTCATTGGTGGACATGGGATCGGCGGACAGCGCCGGGGAGCGCATCATGTTGCCTTAGCAACGGTCGCGCATGCGCCAGAGCCTGGCCAGGGGTGGTGTTCAATTGCCTAGCAACGGGGCGCATATGAAGTAGAGAACGGCGTCCGTCCCCGGCAGGAGAGGAGAAGCGGGGACGGCGCCTGACACCTGCTGCCATTCTTGAGCAAGCTCTGCACTTGTTGTGCCCTGATCCCACAACTGAATCAACTTTACGAGAAGGTCCTGGTGAAGCCTTCTTCACAACTATTGAACCTCTCTCCTTGAAGTTCTTGATGATCCGATAAATGGTTGATTTAGATGCAATCTTACTAGCAGCAATGCCTGTGAAGCCCTTTTTGTGCAAAGCAATGATGACTGCATCTGTTTCCTTGCAGGTAACCATAGTTAACAGAGGAAGAAAAATTATTTCAAGCACCACACTCCTTTTAAAACTTCCAGTCTGTTATTCTAACTCAATCAGCATGTCAGAGCGAAATCATAAAAACGGAGGCATCCGACTTTGTGAAAAATAATATTTGGGTCATTCTCAAAACGTTTGGCCATAACTGTACAGTATATGTATGGGCTTAGATGATTCTGGACTGACCATAAGATACAAAATAATGGCAATCCCAAATCAAAAGATTTCCATTCAAAGCACCACAAACAGATCACATGATCAAAGCACAGTTCATTAATTACACACTTGGTACACATAGCGCTAACACACTACACAGAGTACTGTATATTCAACAGCCTCATACACAACACACAAACTACACAAGGTTGCAAACTGACTACTACAATTTATGCAGATCTATTGGTTTATTGATTGTGTCAATTTGGCTTCGCTCTTGTGGTGCTGTGAAGCGATTATAGCTTTGTGCCACAGGGGGCTGGGCCAATGATGTAAATCGAAACGTCACTCTCCCCCACTACCACCCATGTCACTTGACCTGACCTCGATCTTGGATGAGAGATGAGATACATTGGGACCTTAGGGGGAAGCAGTAGAGGAAAAATGAAGGCCTTGCATAATCTGATATTTTATATCATATTATATAATGTTAAAATGCATCTAAAAACAATTTTACACTGTCAAAATCCCTAAATCTTCTGGGGGCCTAGGCAGCCCCCAAGCCCTGGCCATTCACTCCAAATTTCCATACCGGCACTTCTACATTCCAGCCCACTGTAATGTTGCATTGTCTGCAACGTTATACACCAGCTTGTTGGAGGAATAGTAAGTGCTGTGTGCGAGCAGAGGCTGGTACTTAACGGGCAGCCACAAGGGGACCCTAATTAGAAGTTAAAGCAAGATGGGAAATGTGGTTCAGGTGAAGCTAGTATGCCAGAAATTATCAGAGGTACCCTGGGGAATGAACAGGTCTAGCTGGGACTTATAGTTCCCCCCCAGCTGGAGCTTACTGTCAGGTATTTTTATTATGCAACCCTCACTATAAACAACAGTTTTGGCCCATATTTTAAGCTGGTGTTACAAAGACTCTGAGGACCTAGGCGGTCTGCTGAAACACGTGGTCATATACTCTAAATTTCCATACCAGCGCTTCTAAATTCCCTGTTCGACCACTGTATGTGTAATATAATATAAGCAGTGTCGGACTGGCCCACCGAGACACCGGGAAAATCCCTGATAGGCCCCTCTGTCCGAAGGCCCGCCCCTTTCCCGTAGGGTGTGGGGTCCCGATCGTACAACAGGTGGTCAGCTGTATGCCTTCCCAGGCTCATCCCATAATGGACTGCCTGGGCAGGCCTGAAAGAAGAAGAAGGAACTACATTCATTTCCTGGTTTCTGTAGGAGGGGAGCAGAGCTACACAACCCTCTTCCTACTACTGCTGCTGGAGATAAGGTAAGTATCATTATAATAAGTGTGTGTTTGTTGCTGTAGGGATTGGTGTGTGTGTGTGTTGCCACAGGGGGCTTGTGGCTATGTAATGTGTGTGTGATGGCAAAGGGGCTATGTGACAGCATAGTCTGTGTGTGTGTGTGTATGATGGCACAGAGGGCTTGTGGAAATGTAATTGTGTGTGATGGCACAGAGGGCTTGTGGCAATGTAATGTGTGTGTGTGTGTGTGATGACAAAGGGGCTATGTGACAGCATAGTGTGTGTGATGGCACAGGGGGCTTGTGATAATGTAGTGGGTGTGATGGCACAGGGGGCTTGTGACAATGTAATGTGTGTGTGTCTGATGGCACAGAGGGCTTGTGGCAATGTAATCGTGTGTAATGGCACAGCGGGCTTGTGGCAATGCAATGTGTGTGTTTGATGACACAGGGGGCTTGGGGAAATGTAATGTCTGTGTGAGGGCAGGGGGCTTGTGGCAATGTAATATGTGTGTGAGGTAGATGGTGGCTAATTAATGTGTGCTATTTTATTTGTGGGATGATGGTGGAGCAATTTAATTTATAGTGGAGACTATCAATTTAAGATGGGGTGGTTTGGGGGCTTTTAATTGAATGTGTGGGGTGAGTTTGGGGAGAATGAGGTCTATTTATTAAATGTGAATATGAATTATTTAACGGCAGTGATGGTTGCGGGAAATATATATATATATATATATATATATAATATATATTTATTAACTGTAAATACTAATAATTCATTGCTGGGGCTGTTTGAAGGGAGGGAAATAGGTTTATTTATTAAATGGGAATACTATTGGGGCTGGAGAAAGGCCTAATTATTAATTGTGGGTGCTATTGATTTAACGCCGGGGCTGGTTTATAGTTTTCTAAATGTACATTTTTTTTTTCCCATATAGGGCCCCTAACATTCCAGGATCTAGACAAGCTGCATTTAAAGAAACCAGCAGCCACAGAGGGTGAAAGTGACAGGAACAGTCTGTCAAATGTCTTTTTTTTGTGTGTTTTTCTCTGTTTTCATTCTGTTTGTTTGTTCCTCCTGGGGTTAAAATGTAACAGCTGCTGCTAACTAAGACATTACTGCTTAAGCTGACATTTGTTGTTCTGTTTACTATTTGCCTGTCAGTGTATGATAAGGGAGGCTTAATTTCGCTTTCCCGCCAGATCAGACAGCAAATGGGAGGAAATCCTCTGAGCTTTAGCGAATGTGGCCGCCACACAGCAGGCCCAGCTGGGCCAAATTCTAGCCGCCGCCAAGACTCAGGTCTAAAGTAACAGGCTGTTGCGGGAGGAACTCGGTCAGCTCAGAAAAAGTGTGCACGAACCCACTGTCTTTCAAAAGATGACCTCTTTGGATGATGTTGAGGTGTTTTATTATTGTTTGAAAGGACGGCGACACGTCTTAAGTGGCCAACAAGTGAATGGGTAGAGAAACTGGCTCCTTATTTAATGGGTGAAGCCCAGCAGCCCTATACGGATTTGCCTGAGGATCAGGCAACGGACTTACAGCATCCAAAGGTCGCCATTTTGACACGGATAGGGGTGACAGGGCCCAAGAAGGCGCAACGACTCCATGATTGGCGGTTTAAACCAGGATCTGCAACGCGTGCCCAGCTGGCAGACCTGGCAAAGTTTACAAAACATTTGTTGGAGCCTGCCTGTAATACACCAGTCAGAATGTTGGAAATCCTGGCAATCGACCATTGTAATCGAAACAAGGTCGGGAGTTATAGAGATGGGTTCTACAGACCGTCCCTCAGTCATTTGAGGAGCTTGTGACAGCTATTGACCGGTATTATGCTAATGAAAATATGGCCTGGACAGCTGGGAAGTTATCAAGTCAGACTTCAGGCCAAAACCAACACCAGAGATTGGGACAGACCGCACAGTGACCCCAGCAAAGTGTTTTAAGTGTGGTGAGCAAGGGCATTGTCCAAATCGTCCAGAACTTATTTTGGTGGTACGACTAGACCCCAGGTTTCCTGCTTGTTTCACCATGTCTTCATTCACGGGGAATCCACTGCTGTTCCGGATGACCATCCTGTTAGGACAACAAGCGGTGTTAGCGTTGGTGGACTCAGTGAGTGAAATCACCTTGGTATCCGGTACTGTGGTTCAAAAATGCCTGTCGACTCTGCTACCGTCAGTGAAAGTCCTGTGCATTCACAAGGTCACCGAGGAATATGACCATATCAATCTTCCCATTACTGTAAAGGGACGAACAGTGCAGGTGGTAGTAGCAATAGCCCCAAGGCTGCCATACCCTCTTTTTCTGGGCCGAGACTTTCCCCTGTTTTGGGAAATTATAGCCAACCGGATCGGTCGGGACGTGCCGTCAACTGAGACACTAGCCGGACCTCCGACCCTACTTGATTCTACCTTTCACACCCCAGAACTAGAGATAGAGGCAGAGAATCTGCAATACCTGGAGCCTGAATACCAGGCTTTGGCTGCAACTAGGCTGATGCCGTGTTCCAGAAGACGGGAGAGAAAAGTCCTAGCTGGAAAAAGTCAGGAGGGAACAAAAGCCCTGCCAGTGGATGATATGATAGCGCTTTGAGAAATGCTTATAAATATGTGGTGGAAGTGAATGGAATGTAGAAGGCCGAGAGACCAGCCAGGGGAGAACCATATTTTATAATAAAATGGGATCTGTTACATAGGCTGGTAGTGGTACAGGAGAAAACAGTTCATCAACTCTTGGTGCCAAAGGTACGCGTTCCTTTGATACTAACAACAGCCCATACACAACTTCTGGTGGGGCATCTGGGAGAAGAGAAGACTCTAAATTGAGTGCTTCTGAGGTTTTACTGGCCAGGAATCCGTATGGCAGTCAAGAGATACTGTCAAGTCGGCCCATTGTGCCAGCAGACGGCCCCTAAACCAGACTATCGAGCTCCCCCGGTATTTCTTCCTATTAATCCAGTTCCATTCAAGCAAATTGCCATGGACTTAGTGGTTCCCTTGGAGAAGTCTGCACAAGGGCATCAATATGCATTAGTCCTTGATTACACTACACGATACCCTCAAGCAATTCCGCTAAGGAATATTAAATCAAGCACTCTTGCAAAAGAGTTACTGTTAATGTACACTCGACTGGGAATCCTGAAAGACATCCTAACAGATCAGGGAACTCCCTTCATGTTGGGATTAATGAAAGAGTTATGCAAATTGCTAGGGGTACAAAGACTGCAGACCTCGGTTTATCATCCTCAAACCGATGGGTTGGTCAAGCGGTTTAATAGCACCCTAAAGCAAATGATTAGAAGTGCTGTGGCTCAGGATAAAAGAGATTAGGTTAATAGGGTGTCCCATCTCATGTTTCCAATAAGGGAGGTGCCTCATACATCAATGGGGTTTAGGCCATTTGAGCTTATGTTTGGGAGACAACCCTGCAGAGTTCTAGACATCCTCAAAGAAGGGTGGGAACAGTAGGGTCCCAAAGAACCGAATATAGTACAAATTGTGGCCCAATTATACGATTGACTACAACAGATTGGCCCGTTGGTAAAACAACATCTGACGGAAGCTCAGTAATGGCAAAAGAAGGGTTATGATACTCGAGCCACCCTACGCACCTTTAACCCAGGTGACAAGGGGCTCGACCTAGTACCAGCTTAGGAAAGCAAGTTGTATGCACATTGGCAAGGCTCTAATGAGGTAATAGAGCCCATGGGGCACGTAAATTACAGAGTGCGGCAGCTCGGTAGACGGCGAAAAGAGCAATTCTATCATGTCAACTTGTTAAAGCAGTGGGTGGAGGAAATCCCGACATTAACATTGTCAGCAGTAAAAACCGAGGACTGCATAGTCCCTGTAGAGTCTTCTCTGACACCGACTCAGAGATGACAAGCCTTAGAAAATGTAGCTCGAAATATGGATGTTTTTTCAGCTATTCCAGGGTGCACCAAAATAATTGAATGCAACATTGTCACCCCACCAGGAATTATAGTTAACCAGCGGTCATATAGAATACCTGAACCAGAGAGAAAGTCTCAGCTTTCCTAGGTATTACCGACACTTTATTTAAAACTTCGCTACTCGAGCCACCCCATTGACTGAATTTCTTAAAAAGAATAGCCCAGACAAATTAGTTTTGTCTGAGTCTTCAGAAGCTGCCTGGAAAGACTTGAAAGAAGCCTTGTGCACCGCACCGGTTAAACAAGAACCTAACTTTAGGGAGCAGTTCTTTCTCCAGACAGATGCTTCCGGTACGGGTCTGGGGGTAGTATTGTCCCAGAGGGTGATGGATGAGGAGAGACCAGTTCTTTTCCTCAGCCGTAAACTCCTCCAGCGATAAAAGCAGTATGCCACGGTCGAACAGGAGTGTTTGGCCATTAAGTGGGCAGTGGAGGTACCTCAGTACTATTCTGGATAGAGAATTCACCCTGACCACCAACCACGCTCCACTGCAGTAGATGCACACCAACAAGGAGGTGAATGCCAGGGTCACACGTTTGTTCCTGGTGTTACAACCCTTTAGGTTTAAGGTGGTATATAGGCCAGGGGGTCTGTATAATAATGATGCCGTCGCGAAGAGATGAGCTCCCCAGGGTAGCCGATTCGCCTCATTAGGCGAAGTCGGAGAAGGGAGGAGGTGGCAAAAAGGAAGTTTTTGCAAAGAAAAGTATCCGCTTCACCAAGTATGGCAAAGCTAAGGGGAAGGGGTATGTGGCAAAAAGGGTTATTTGCCACACCTTTCCTGCATAGAGAAAGGTAAAATCCCAGAGAGTTTGCAGCTACAGGCTGCAGAAAGGGTTAAATCACCACTTAGTCTTTCCCACAGCACACAGACACACAGGTGCACGACATGGGTGTGATTGCTCTGGTGTGTGTGTAGAAAAGGATTGTGGGATCTGGTGGGCGGAGCTTCCGATGCTGACAAGCAGCCAGACAATAGTGAGGGGTTGTGGACATAGTTAGCTTGTTATTCAGCCATGGAACCTTTATGTTTGTGACAAGCTGTTTTATGCAGAAAATAAAACAGCTACTGATTAAGTGGTGATTTCGGAGAGCCCACTTCTTGCGGTGGTTCTGCTAGGCTGCACACATAGCCAGTATAGGGGTGGCTATTCTTGCATTACATTATGAAGAAACATTTCATAAAGGAGATATATATTCTAACCCTCTAGATGTTTGTTGTACCCACCCCAATGCATATTAAAAATATTGTTCTGAACTTGTTGTATTAATTAGACATTTTTCCAAACTCATCTCTCAAGGTGAGGTGGGCCCAAGATCAAAAATTGTCAGGGGGCCTATAATTTTTGCACGTACAAGTGGGGCCATGAAGAACAATAGTAAGTTATCCTCCTCCCATAACTTGGATCAGATGGGTTGCATGAATTGGGAGGTGGGGCCCGGTGGTGGCGATTATAATGGTGCCAAAGCCGCAAGTACTTTGTTTTCGCCACACCACTTGGATCAGTAAATGTACTAATGGTTAATAAGAACTGTACACAGCACATATAGAACAGCAAAGACAGCTAATAGTCTACCTTCTTGTCTTGCTTTATTGTTAACTACCTGTTAGCATTCTTTTTTGTTTCTACCTTTTTTAATCTATACAGGAGGTCACCTTGTGCAAACAATTTACTTAAGAGAAGAAATTCACCTCTTTGGGGTAAAAATGTATTCTTCTTTCCTATGCCACCACCGGGTTCAGATAGTCTTCATTATAGAATCAAAGTATTTAACGGCAGAAAAAGCCCTACAGGCAGGGTCGGACTGGCCTGCTGGGGAGCCGGGATATCCCCTGGTAGGCCCCAACCCCTGTAAACTTTGCCCCCTTTCTATAGTCTATTGCCCCTTACACCCACATTGAGTGAGGGGTGTCTCAAAAAGGACCCATCATGCAAGAAAGCAGACAGAAGAGGGAAGATAAAAGAAGAAAAGAAATGAAACAAGCCAATAGGAGGGTAAGTAAAGGAACGGAGACAAGGGGAGAGAAACAGTGATGAAGACGGGGGGGGGGGACAGAAAGCCACAGAGTGATGAAGAGGGGGGGGGCAGAAAGCCACAGAGTGATGAAGAAGGAGGGGGTGGCTCAGAGTGATGAAGAAGGGGGGAGGAAGCAGAGTGATGAAGAAGAGGGGGGAGGAAGGCACGGAGTGATAAATGGGAGAAGCAGCATGGCACAGAGTGATGAAGAAGAGGGGGAGGGAAGTCACAGAGTGACGAAGAAGAGGGAGGGGGCAGAAAGACACAGTGATGAAGAAGAGGGGGGTCAGAAAGGCACAGAGTGATGAAGAAGGCGGGGAGGCACAGAGTGATGAAGAAGAGGGGGGAGTAAGGCACAGAGTGATGAAGAAGAGGGGGGCAGAAAGGCACAGAGTGATGAAGAATGGAGGGGGCAGAAAGGCACAGTGATGAAGGGGGTGCAGAAAGACACAGAGTGATGAAGGGGGGAAGCAGCATGGCACAGAGTGATGAAGGAGGGGAAGCAGCATGGCACAGTGTGATGAAGGTGGGCAAGGTAAAGGGGGGAAAAGCAGCATGGAGGGCAGAGTGTGATCATAAGGAGGCACAGCGTGGTGGTGATGATGAAGGGGCACAGTAATGTGTGTGATGGCACAGGGGGCTTGTGGCATTGGAGTGTGTGTGATGGCACATGGGGCTTGTGGCAATGGAGTGTGTGTGATGGCACATGGGGCTTGTGGCAATGGAGTATGTGTGATAGTACAGGGAGCTTGTGGCAATGTAGTGTGTGTATGATGGCACAGGGGGCTTGTGGCAATGTAGTGTGTGTGTGTGTGATGGCACAGGGGGCTTGTGGCAATATAGCGTGTGTGTGTGTGTGTGTGTGTGTGTGTGTGTGTGTGTGTGTGTGTGTGTGTGATGGCACAGGGGGCTTGTGGCAATGTAATGTGTGGTGTGTGAGGGCACATGGGGCTTGTGGAAATGTAATGTGTGTGTGGTAGGTGGTGGCTAATTAATGGGTGCTATTTTGTTTGTGGGCTGATGGTGAGGCAATTTAATTTTATAGTGGGGACTATTAATTTAGGATGGGGTGGGCTATTAATTGAATGTGGGGCTGAGTTTGAGGAACATGAGGTCTATTTATTAAATGTGAATATGAATTATTTATTGGCAGTGGCGGTTGCAGGAAATATGTATATTTATTATTATACGTAAATACTAATAATTTATTGCTGGGGCTGTTTGGAGGGAGGAAAATAGGTTTGTTTATTAAATTGGGAATACTATTACTTTATTGTTGGGACTGGAGGAAGGCCTAAGTATTAATCATGGGCCCTATTGATTTGACGCTGGGCCTGGTTAGAATTTTCTAAATGTACCCTTTTTTTTATCCAAGTAGGGTCCCCAACATTCCAGGATCCAGCCAAGCCGCAACTAAAGAAACCAGCAGCCACAGGTGGTGAAAGTGACAAGAACAGGTAGGACAGTCTGTCAAATGTTGTGATTCTAGTGGGACAATCCAGATTTTTGGTGACTGTTCTGCCCAATCTAAGGGGCAGGTCAAGACTGTGTACTCTTTATATACACACTGCATTCTTTATATACTACACTATGGTGCTAGCTGTCCATCTCCCCATCTAGTGTCTGGTCTTGCCTCTATGATGGCTAGCCACACCCTCTCTGGTGGGCCCCTAGCGTTGCATCCCCCGGTGGGCCCTTCATGCCCCGGTCCGACACTGCCTACAAGTCTACCTAGTCTGCCAATTTCATTCTGTTTTTGTTTTTTTAATTAATATTTTCAATGTTTGTCAGAAGCATCCTTGAAATATTTTAGTGCATGAGTCCCCACCAAAATTGCTGAGAGACTTTTACATGGATTCATCATACTTTCTTCCTTATTTTAGCTTTCAGTCTTCCTCCCTCCAATATCAAAGTATGTCTCCTTGTTTCAAAAATTCTTTCATTTAAAAATAAATATTGCCTACCTGACCTCTATTAACGCTTTTAATATATTTTAACATTTCTATCATATAACATATTTCCCTTGTTAGTTTTAAAAGTATTACTATTCCCTTTAGCATTCCTTATCTGATTTTAGTTTCTATTTATATTCTATTTCTTCTTGTAGATCTGGCCTCCAGAACTCTACACAGTTCTCAATATAAGGTCCTACCAGTGAGTGATCTGAAATTACAAAGATCTCAAGATCTCATTCTTCTCTAGTTGATATTACATCTTAATCAAATATTTATTCTGCTTTCAGATTTTTGTGGCCCACTTGTATTATTTTACAGTGCCCTGTAATAAATATGTTTTTATCTCATTCTTTACATGTAAAGCAACTCCACTTTAATTAAGACTTCACACTATAGTCTATTGTCCTGTTTTCTCTAAATCACTACCCATTTGTTTTACCCTTTCTGTGGTATCAACCCTGTTATAAATCATATTATCATGTGCAAAAAGACATACTTTCTCTTGTAGATCACACTAAGGAATCCGCTGAATAAAAGCGGACCCAGGACGGATCCCAGGTACTTATCCACTAGATTTGATTGGCAAGGGGGGGTGACCCAGTATAGCAACACAGCCTGTTCTGGGAAACACTTGCAGGTGTTTTTTTTTGCAACAAGGTAGGATACCTCAGTGCTTCCTTCCCAGAGAAGAAGAATTGTACACCCTCCTCTTCCCCTCCAATTGTTTCCAGCTGCTCTGTGTGTGGCTGGACCCCAAACAAGTCGCATTGACAACCTACAAATGGTCACTGTTGGGCGCTGGTGTTACCCTGGTGCACTAGGAGTTTGTGGGATCAGAGGATATCATTCATGGAAAATATATTTCAGTGCAAAGGGTAGGTGGATTTCATATTACAGTGCCCAAGGTTTATCTTGATTACCTATTTAAGGCATATTTAGGTGTGGCTCACAAGCCAGCCCTTGCTAGATGTAAACCTCTATACCTGGAAGGTGAGTGCATTTGATTTTAACTGCACTTTAATGGTATTTAAAGCATATAGGTCAGTGTAGTACCTGCATATAATGAGGTGCCCTTGGCGCTGGGATGCAGGTTTAAATTTTTTGATCAAAATATGAACTAATACCTCAGGTTTTCCTTTTGCTAGATACACACAGATGTGCAGTGTTAAGGTTAAGCGCTGACAACTGTCTCTTTGTCTTTTATTGTTACACTGGATTCTATTGAGCCCATGCAACTTGGGGCTTATAGACTTTTCTGGAGGAGAAATCCAGGAGATGCTCTTTGGGACTTTGTTTATATTGCAGTGGCAAAGGCCACATGGATCGCATTTGTCCCAATAAGCTGGGAAAAGACCAAGTGGATTTGGAAAGGTCCATCAATTGGTCTCTTCCAAAAATTCTCTCCTCATTCCAGCTCAAACTTTTTATACCGCTGTAGCTGATGTCTCACCATTTCTTGATAGGAAATTTTCTGGACATTGGTTTTGTAGAGGCCTTAAGAATTCCTTTCCTTGATAATCCTTTAGTAGTCAGTAGTATTCTGATAAAGACCTCATCTGTTTACCTGCCGTATAAAACTCTGCACTCAGAAAGCTTGTTCTGTTATTTGATTTATTGCTCACAGTTCCTCTTATCCTAGGTCATCCATGGTTACAGCCCCATAATACTCTCATCGACTGCGGTACTGGAGAAATCATTCGTTGGGGGTCTACATGTGCAGCCACTTGTTTGTCTCTCCCTTTTCTGATCCTCCAGCCAATGCCACAAATTATTTCTCATCCATACCACAACTTCTTTGATGTTTTCTCTAAATCAGCAGCTGAATTACTATCCACGCACCGAGACTGCAACCATGCTACAAATTTAATTCCAAGGACTAAACTGCCTGAAAGGGAGACTTTAAGCTCTGTTCTCTCCTGAGAGTAATTCCATGAAAGAATACATCAAAGATCACCTCAGTAAAGGCTTTATAAGTCCTTGCAAGTCACCTTCTAGTGCAGGTTTTTTTTTTTGTCTGAAAAAAAGATGGGAGTCCTTAACCTTTCATTGATTGTAGAGGTTTGAGTAAAATTATTATCAAGAATACTTACCCTTTCTGGACATTATGAATACTTTGTCATGCTCTTTGGTCTTTGTAATGCTTCTGCAGTTTTGGGGGAACCTAATTAATGATGTTCTAATGGATTTCCTGGGCAAATGTGATATTGTGTATCTGAATGATATCCTGATCTATTATTAGTCTCTAGAGTTACATTGACTTCATGTCAAAAAAGTCCTTCTGAAACTTTGGGAGTATCACTTATTTGCTAAATTGGACAAGTGCAAGTTTGAAGTCGATAAAGTTACCTTCCTAGGATACATAATCTCTCCTGAGGGTTTCTGCATGGGCCCAAGTAAGCTTCAGGCCATCTTAGATTGGGTTCAACCTACCAACCTAAAAGGTATTCAGAGGTTCCTAGGATTCGCTCACTATTATAGTGTCACGCCTGAAGATCTGTCTGTACCCAGACTGGATGGTGTCTCTGGAGTTAGGCTAGTAATAGACTAGCAGAGGAGATCAAGGAGGGAACTGGATTCCTAGAGCCGGAATGCTTAATGATGGTACCGGAACGGAACTGGAATGCTGGATGACGGAACTGGAATGCTGGATGACGGAACTGAAATGCTGGATGACGGAACCAGAACAAGAATGCTGGAACTGGAATGTAAACAGAATGCTGGAACCGGAATGTAATAGGAATGCTGGAACCAGAATGCTAGAACTGGAATGTAACCAGAATGCTGGAACCGGAATGCAGACTGCACTGTCTGAGCTGGAACAAATATGAAGACTGCAGACTGCTGAGAACCAGGTTGCCGTTTGGAATAATAACGTTACACAGGCAACAGGTAAGAGCTACAGGAAGTCTTTTCTGAGACAGTATGCCATGTTGGAGGAAATCTGTTTTTGTAACTTTTCTAAAGGAAGTCTCATGCTAATTAGACCTTTTCATATGAGTGACCAATTCATCTTTTTAGCTTCAATATACAGGAGAGGGTTGATAGCCTTTCATACTGTGTCTTAGAGAGGTAGGAAACCTATTGTCACAAATCGGGATCTTAGCCACACTTCTCTCCAGAGGATAGTTCTTGGCTTCAGTGTTCCTGACTGCATTACAAGTGCAGTGTTCCTGTCTGCATTGCAAGTGCAGTGTTCCTGACTGCATTACAAGTGCAGTGTTCCTGTCAGAATTACAAAGTGCACTGTTCCTGACTGCATTACAAGTGCAGTGTTCCTGTCAACATTTCTAGACTGCTCATTCCTCTGCTATATTCTACAATGAGCAAAAAGATCATCCAGGCTGCTAAGTTCTGTTTCACTCATGCTCCAGCTAGTCCCAAGGGTCCCGAATCGGATCAAGACATTCAGACGACCGTGACACCTATTGAATAATGAAATAACAAGTGATTTAGGAAATCAGATTGATGTGAAGTTTGATAAAATTTGATAAGTTTAAATTGTGTTAAGTCCAAGTTCAGTGAATATATTCCATTCTGATGCTAATCGAATGTAATAACGCAGATTTTGCTGTGTCAACTAAGATCAAGGGTCTGGTGTTACCCCTGCCAACATGTGTGTCAAAAACAGTATATAAACCTATATTTTGTATTTTAACTGTATTATACCATCTGAACTTCTAGAGATCACTAGTACCTCTAACTAGTGTGTAAATGTCCTTGTCAGGAGCCTTGAGCAATAAAAATCACTGCTTGAATATTCTGCCTGACGCCTATTGACTGCTGTAGCCTGCGACCAACAGATAAGAGCTTACACTCTAATCCGTTCCCCGGCTCTCCTGTGTTGAAAACAGTGTCTATGTGTTACAGCAGTCCTGATCCATAGTAAGTGGTCAGGAGTACCAGCCAACCCACAGCAAAGAGTCACTGTAGCAGCTATACCAGCAACCCAGAAGTGGTTCTAGGTGCAGTGTTAGTGAGATTCTCCTACAACTGTTGTGCAGTTGGCATTCGCAGACGGTGAGAGTCTGGTGGCAAGGTGATACCAGTAGGACTGGTCAGTAGCTGATGTTGAGAAAGAAACCCAGATAAACCATGTAAGAAGAGCATCCCTTCATCCTCTCCCCTTACAGACCAGGTGACAAAGTAAGCCCATCCGGTCACAGAGTCCAACTGTGATGTCTGTAAACTGGAGCTCCTTGCCATTAAGTGGGCCTTTGAAGAATGGGGACACTAGTTAGAAGGAGCCATTCATACCATCACAGACCTTAATATGCAACAAGTCAACAAAATTCTAGAAAGACCCGTTAGGCATTGTTCTTTATCACATTAAGGCCCGGATCCAAGAACCTTAAAGCTGATGCTTTATCCTGAAGTTTCCTTCTAAATCATAATCCTACTTCTGAACACCTGCCTATAATTTCCTTCTTCCTCTATTACAGGCTTATGGGCTCATGCAAGACCTCTCTATTCAACTCTTGCTACTACAAGAGCAAGCTCCTCTGGAAACCCCTGCTCAACTGCTGTTTGTCCCTGAACAACTTTGGAAAGCAGTGCTGTCCGAGCTCCAATCTTGTAAAACCTCAGGTCACCCTGGAATTGCTAAAACAATGAATATTTGTCTCATCCTGTGTTGTAGCCATTTATGAATATGGATGTGAAAGAATTTGGACTGTCTTGTGAAATATGTGCCAGAAATAAATCTAGGAGTGTTCCTTCCAGCCAACTCTTCTACCTGTACCCAGTAAACCCTGGACCCATATCTCCATGGATTTTATTGTTGATTTCCACATTGCTGCTAGTCATTATATCATCTTAGTCATTGTCGGTAATTTCTGCAATGTTGGCTCATTTTGTTCTTCTTACCAAATTACCTAGTGCTAAATCACTGGCTACTCTTTTCACCCAATGTGTGTTCAGACTCCATGGATTACCTTTCAATATAGTCTTAGACAGAGGATCTTAATTTATCACTCAATTCTGGAAATCGTTTTTCTCCCTTCTGGGTATTAATCTAAGTCTATACTCTGCCTACCACCCCAATCCAATGGGCAGACTGAAAGAGTCAATACATTTTTAGAACAAAAATCTACAATGCTATATTTCCAAATTTCACAATAACTGGATCGAATATTTACTGTTGGCAGAATTTACATGCAACTCCTGTCATTATTCCTCTAATAGTTAACCTTTCTTCAGTCGGCATCCTAGAACTAATTTATTTGACCATCTCATGCCTACTAATCTTCTTGAAATACGGAATACCACTCTTTGGTTAAAATCTATATAGAGAAAGGTTGATTTTGCCTTGTTACATTCACCCTTTTCGCTTGTGTACATCTATTCCGGTTCGCTGCCTGCCCTTGACCTTTTGCATAGGTACTAGTTACCCTGTGTATACTGCCTGGTGTACTACACCCAGCCTCCATTACCCATAGCTACCTGGTTTCTAAAATAAACTCCTACTTCTCTAAGTATAAGACCTGGTGGCATCTGAATATCTGTGAGAATATCACTCTCTATAGGAATGCGGATTGCTACAGGTGAAGACCTCTCATTGCCTTGTTCTAAGAGTTTATCTGGTTTCCAGTGGGAGCCCTAACACCAGGAAGGAACTTTGGAAAATTCCCCCAGAGATAATACTGGTCAACAAAAAAAAACTTTATTTCTTTCACAAGAACTAAATAAACTGAATCTAAATGTATTTTTTGTGCTGAATTCAAGTATGCATTCAGATTTTTGCCATCAGCCAGGTTTTTTGTGTGACCTAACTTTAAAGTTATATAAAATTAGTACTTACGTAAGTCTAATTGATAAATATACACCTCATTCTGGCTGACCTAAAAAGTTGTAGATGATGATTTTTGGGCATATTTTGCCTTTGGGATGTGTTTCTTAATGTTTCAGCAATAGCAAACCTGCATAGTGGATTTCCATTTCCCTTGGTACCTCTTTTCCCTCGTAGAAATCTGCTGATGGAAACACTCGCCATGCTCATCACTGACAGCGCCAAGATTCTCTGGTAAGAAGTCTTGTTGAGAGCCCAAAACCATGTTACAATGCAAGGGGTGCAAATTAGTTTCTTATTTTGCACATAAGTTAAATACTAGCTGGTTTTTTTTTCATATAGGACACAAATACTTGATAGTAGAGATAACAAACAAAAACAGGAAGAGGGAGGACACGCTGAGCCTTTTTTGATCTGATCATCTATGTGAGTGCACCGCTACTTCCATACTCATTCTGGACATCATGATACCGCTTATAACATCGAATATTTCCTGCCGTTTGTTTTAAGTCCACGGTCGCTTCGGTCAGTGCAGCTCTGACTTAGAAAACACCAGCGCTCGTGTTAAAGCTCCAGGCTCTGACTTCTCGGTCTACCAATAGATTGTACGGAATACGCTGTTTGTCAGGATAGTTACATCTTCCAGACCATCATATGGAATGACATTTCGAACCAAGGTCTGTATAGCATTTCCATTTATTACAAGAGAGTGAGCCATATGTGTATCTTATTGTGGAGTTCGTGGATGAATGGCACTATTCAATATTTTCCATCTATTATCTGCAGTTGAGAAAATTTATATTGTATCAGAGTGGATTCTATATAACCCTTTGGAACTGCAAGTATTTCGTTTTATTGGTGTGGCCACACCTCTATTTCCACTCCTATGGTACTGGGACTGAAGTTAGCGGGACATTTCTATCGCTGTCCTTAATGTACTGTGATGTAATATTGATGTATCTAAGAATGGTATTTTGACATCATATATTTAGCGATTACTATATATTGCACTGCAGTTATTCAACATCTACACTGGCCAGTGTATGTTCTCTGTATTACAGTTTTATTGTTTTATTTATTAATAAATGTTTTTTTATTATCTCACGGACTGTATCAGCAGTTTCTGTGTATGCCGGCTATCAGCGCTGTTTTTGTTTATTGTTTCTATTTAGTTATAAGATCTCACTGATCTTGTCAGCTGCAGACGCCAGCACACCTTTTTCTGCACCTTTTGATCATCATACCTCTTTGCGCCAGGTGTTGTGTTTATTCATTTCGTGATAGCAGAGATGTTCACTGACCTCCATGTTTTGGGTTTTGGATCTGGATTAACTTTGTGTTTTGGCAAAACCGCCCTTGCGTGTTTTGGTTTTGGTTTGGATCCCTATTTATTCTAAAATCCCTATTATTTTTTTTGCTACAATCAAATCATTTGGCTTTTTTTTTATCCCTACATTATTATTAACCTCAATAACATTCATTTCCAATCATTTCCAGTCAATTTTTGTCAAGTAACAAGAACACTGCTACCCCTCCTGTTTCTGTGTGAGCAATGGCACTGAGCAATGACACTGGAGACTGGAGAGTGACAAGAACACTGCTACCCCTGTTTCTGTGTGAGCAATGGTGCTGGATCCTGGGGATGGAGGTACTTATGAAATCCAAGACCCGCGAGTTTCGACAACCCAACAATGATGTTTTTCCTCGATTCAGATCTGAGGACATGCGAAAGTAACGAGCCGGCTCGCAAACCTACTCAGATTCCCTAAGTTCGGTTGGGCTCTACTTGATAGCTTTATTTTTACACTGAAATGTAAAGTTGATCTAGGGCATGCCATAGCCCAACTATAAATCTGTCCCCATATTTTAAATTTACATCATCTTCCAATGCAACATGGTTTTGCCAAAGTGAAAAACTACTAATTTTTTTGCTACGTATCATGTGCATTAGAAGTTGTTAACCCTGCTCTGTGATCTTACGTGGTCTTCTGCTTCGTGGCTGAGTTGTTCTTGTTCCTAAACGCTTCCACTTTCTAACAATATCGCTTACAGTTGACCGTGGAATATCCAGCAGGGATGACATTTCACAAATCGTCTTATTGCAAATATGGTATCCTATCACAGTACCATGCTTGAAGTCACTGAGCTCTGCAGAAGGACCCATTTTGTAACATAAATGTTTGCAAATGGACAGTGCATGGCTAGGTGCTGGATTTTATACACTTCTGGCAACAAGTCTGATTGAAATACCTCAATTTAATAATTAACAGATGTGGCAAATACTTTTGACCATATAGTGTATATCAACATTTTAACTGTGTAGACATTATGAATTATGACATTATTGTGTAAACATTTTGAATGTAGACATTTTATGCCAAACCCCTGGTGGCCTTAGCTGCAAATACCTGTGGTCCTTGTTACTCTGGCTAGCTGGTGGGTATGAGCAAACAACAGCTGAGGATCAACTTTTGAATACACGGGTGTTTAACTTTTTCACATTTGGGCAGACTCTAGTGCAGTGGTGTGATGCAGTGCAAATAAAATTGGGCACCAGGCCATCTCAATTCAAAATAGGAAGTACAAACTTTATTTCAAGTCCTCTTCCTTCAGCACAGCAAAGCATAACGGTTACAAAAATATTCACATTTTAAGTGCCAATCTCCTCCTGCACAATGCTCCAGCAGGTTTTACTGCATTCTTTTTACTCCATCTCACTCCTGCACATTGCTTATAGATGCACATTATGTTACATACCAGTCTCTGTCAGCAGAAGTTCCACTGACACACAGGCTGCATCACACAGGCTTCTCACTGGATCCAGCTCACCCGATCGCAGGCATGCAGATGACCACATCTCAGATCCAATACCAAGGTTATATACCGCACAGAGTATGGTCCAAAACCCCCATCATTTATAATATCAAAATTCAAAAGCTGAAGATACTATGATAAATATTAGGGGAGGGGGTGCACCCTCACAAATATAATTCACTGAGAAGAGAAAAAGGAGAAAAGGTGTTGAACCAGGACACTCCTAGATCAATCATTCAATGGAATAAAGCTGCATAATGCTTTATTGGTATACATTAAAAATATACAAGAATCTCTAATGGACAGGGTAGCGAGATATAAAAAAACAAACCATTTAAGTGGATTTATGAAAATATATTTAGCTAGTAGTACTGCAGATGAAAGGTAAGTTGTTAGTTGGAACGCATCTGGCACCATTGATAAACATAAGGGGGTAAATGTATTAACATGCGGGTTCTTCAACACCGCGAGTTCAGCGTCTTCGGCGATTAAATTTAAAGCGGCACTGCATTGTAAAGGGAAGTTTCCCTTTACAATGCAGCGCCACTTTAAATTCAATCGCCGAAGACTCTGAACTCGCAGGTCTTGAAAAACCCGCGTGTTAATACATTTACCCCCAGGTCTATTAATCAGATTGATATATATAATCGACCATTTCAAGACAAAACAAAAAGGTATTATAATAATATATGCATGTCAATATAGTGAATAACAATGAATAAGGAGTGAAAAACAGAATCATCGTGATAAATAAATATTATATCATCCCATTTTAAACAACATAAAGGAAAGGGGGGAAAGAGGTGAATATAGATTAAGTTACAGTGAATTAAATGAATGATAATAATATTCTATGAAAACTAATAGAAAAAGGGAAAAGGAAACAAAATCAATAAAGTGAATTAGAATGTCAATATTTGACAATGAGAAAAAAGTGCAAAAAGTGAAACCATACTAAAGTGACATAGGATAGATTATGAAATAAGTGATAAGTGACACGATAGAAAGTGGGATATAATCTAATATCCCATTTCTTATATAAAGTGAATTATTACAGATGTGCATCAAGTTAGCCTAATATTACATCTTCATATTGAGTATAAAGTAACTTTGAGAAATAAAGATTCCTTCATATATCCAACAGTTTTGAAATATCATTCCAAAAAGAAAGAAAAAATAATATAATAATAATTTTATATAATCAAAATGCAAAATAAAACAACTAAAATGGGCAATATTAACAGTTCTACCAATCTGGGTTTTAAATTGACTGAATGCCTTCATCATAAAAAAGCCATGAAGTTGTTATGGTCATTCAGACCATATGGTGTTAAACTCCCGATCAAAAATATATTTTTGGTTTCCCTTTTCGTGAGTTCTAATTGAAGGTCACACCCTCTAATGCCCATGTTTACCTGCTCCATTGCATAGGCTTGTAGAAATCTGGGGTCACCTTTGTGATATCTCAGGAAGTGTCTAGCTACTGTGGTAATTTGCTTAAAGTTGTTCTTATCTCTTTCAGCATTTCTTATGTTTCCAACATGCTCAAGTATACGTTTTTTAAACGGTCTACTTGTCATGCCCACGTATTTCATATCACATGGGCATGTAAGGCAGTTTATGACTCTAAGTGAGTCACAATTCACAAAATCCATTAATGTTCCAGATCTTAGAATATTTGTCAGTATATTCTTTGACTTGTATCATGTATTTGCATGCTTTACAACGACCGCACTTGTAAAATCCAGATGGTCTTTTATTAGTTGGTTTGTCAGGGGAAAGGAAGCTATGAACCAAATAATCTCGCAAATTCTTAGCTCTTCTCCATGTCATGGATATTCTTTCATCTAGTACATTTCTCAGGTCTTCATCCATCACTAGGACATTCCAATGCTTCTGAAATATTCTGGTGATATCCTTCCATTCAGCACAGAATGTTTCCACTAATCGCACATTAGAATCTATCGATTCGTGTTTCTGAATGGGATAAATAAGAGTCTCTCTCTAGCCCTATAGTTGATTGCTCTCTCTGCTTTGCGAATAACTTTGCAGCTGTATTGTCGATGATATAATCTGTCCTTCAGTTCTGTAGATCTCTTTTTGTTAGTCTCTTCTTCGGAACAGTTACATTTAATTGAAACTGACATCTGAGCTTCATGACAAAGAGATTAATTCATGGATCTCACAATCTCCAAAACATCAGATGGAAAACTTACAAAAGATGTATATCGTAAGAGGACTGCTACGAACAGTCTATTACATTTCTCCAGCTCTCACTTTCCACCGGTCCTTAAAGGAATCACAAAGGGAGAATTACTAAGAATTGAACGTAACTGTTCTGAAGAAGTGACCTATAGAGAGGTCAAAAGCAAACAAACGATGTTATCCAATCAGGACGTTTTAGGAAGAGGGTTTTAGCAACCGATAGGCTGAATTAAAAGTCCATCTTATATACAGACACAATACAGGTAACATTAGGATTCTTGATGATTGGTCTACTACCGCATGATCCAATGGTGGCCCATTACTAACAAACGTCTCCAAGCAGGGGTGAATAATGATGAGATAGGTGTGTCTTAGTACTATAAAAAAACAGCATTTTTTACCCTTCGGTTAGCCTTGACTAAGCTACTAGCGAAACGCGCATCAGCGTCACGTGACGATTGCTACTTCTACTGTGCAATTTATATTAGAAATTATCCTATTAGAACCAGAACAGATTTATGCTCAGTATATTAGCCAATATAGGCAATATATGTGTGAATGAGAATCCGGTATGAATGTATTCTTCTTATTGAGCTTAAATAGTTGCGCCTTCTCATATAGGGAAATTAACTGTCAGCTTAATGGCTGACTGAAACGACCATATCTTACAGGGAATGGAAGCTGTATAGAGACATATGTATGAGCAAATCCTCAATCATTTCATATATGAATAGAACTCTTCAGCGTGTTTATGTGGTATGATAACTCTCAGCAGCATAGCTGGTATTAAAGTAATTTTATCGTTTTCCAATAAGCATTGTCTAAGCCAGCGGTTCCCAGGGGTGCCGCGGCACTGTCACAGGGGTGCCGCGGGAAAGCCAGAAAAAAACAAAACATAAACTCACCAATCCGCACAGCGCTGGGACCCAGCATCCTCCTCTCTCATGCAGCTTGCCACTATAGTGACAAGCTGCGTGAGAGAGAGGGAGAATGCTGGGTCCCGGTGCCGCGTGGATTGGTGAGTTTATGTTTTGTTTTTTCTGGGGACAGTGTGACAGAGGGCAGAGGAGGGGGACAGAGGGCAGAGGAGAGGGAACAGAGTGACAGAGGGCAGAGGAGGGGGACAGAGGGTAGAGGAGTGGGACAGTGTGACAGAGGGCAGAGGAGGGGAACAGCATGACAGAGGGCAGAGTGAGAGGGAGCGTGACAGAGGGCAGAGGAGGGGGACAGCGTGACAGAGGGCAGAGGAGGGGGACAGCGTGACAGAGGGCAGAAGAGGGGGGCAGCATGAGATGGGGCAGCGTGAGAGAGGGCAGAGGGGGCAGCGTGAGAGGGAGCAGAGTGACTGGATGAAGAGGGGGCAGTGTGTCTGGATGCATACAACTAAATAAATATTTCTGTCCTGATCTAAATACTTATTACATTTTTTGACCCAACTACTTCTAAAACAGGACGGCTCAGTAATTATTTTGGAGGGGTGCCTTGAAAAAATTATGGAGACTCTAAGGGTGCCGCAAACTGCAAATGTTTGGGAACCACTGGTCTAAGCGATTTCTTGTGTTTCCAAAGCACAAACAATTTATTTAGCAAATGCAAAAGTTTTAGCAATTCAATACATAATTATAATACAGTACAGCCGATACCAAATATACATACATACCGCCCCGCCCGCCTGCGCTAACTGCGCTCTGCTGGTACCAGCGACAGTACTTCACTCCAGAAAACTGTGGTCAGAAAATGACTGGGCTAGTACCAGCAAAGCTGTATTATATACACTCAGTGTTACAGAGAAAATAATGCAGATGATGTGACTTGCTTCTATTGGTCCAGGCTCCAGGAAGGTCCAGTGTACTGCAGGTCATAGGCCAATTCAACCCAAAATATCCAAAGGTGGGGGTCAGCACTCCAGGGGATGCACTCCGATTTTCTCGCCAAGAATCCAGTTTCAACTAGTCTGTTTGCATTATACAGTCAGTATCACTTTAAACATTTATTCCCTAACATCGCTAACTAGAGTATGCAATGTGCGATTTCTAATGAACCGGACAACTGCTGACGATTAGGGGATTAAAATGAGATTAAACATGACATATTTCCTGTAACCTGAACTTTAAATATCACTAGAGTGCACATATAACCTTAATATATATATACCTATAACCTAAATACCATCTGCTCATAAATCACTGTGGAATGGAACCATTATAAATATTTAATATATATATATAAATGAATGTGAGAGTGCGAGTGTATGCGTGCCTATTTTATCGTGGGATCGCGCCGTGCCACGTGTTACGTGCTTACTGATCGCAATCGCACGGTAAAACAATATTAACCAATATACTTTCGTTCATCCAATTATACGACTTCAACACTGGTTATTCCTAAAAAGACAATAATAAAGGGACTACCTTACCACTATTAAAATAACCAGCTGTGGGCAATATGTATACAAATGGCAATATGGCAATATATATACAAATTGAAGAGATGGAACCAACCCTTTAGGATGCATCAGCAATTGTATACTAGGATATAGCTTTTGTAGAAATGTACCGTATTTTTCGCTCCATAAGACGCACTTTTTCCCCCCCAAAAAGTGGGGGAAAAAGTGTGTGCGTCTTCTGGAGCGAATACTGCTGGCAAGACGCTACCATGGGGCAGTGGCGGATCCAGGAGGGGGGGCAATTGGGGCAGGGACTTGCTGCCGACTGCTGCACAGTATGTGCAGGTCCGTTCGGCAGTGACAGTGTGCTGCCCGGCTGCTCTGATTGTGTTTTAAACACAATCAGAGCTGCGGGACAGCACACTGTCACTGCCGAGCGGACCTGCACATAGTGTGCAGCCGCCGGCAGCCTTAGATGTTAGAACGGGGAACGGATGAGATCGAATTGGAGGTATATAAAACTTTTGCTCAAAAGAGGAACCACCGTTATCAGGAGTGATTTTCTGTCCGGACAGATTAGTTTGGTGCGCACCACCTAAAGGAATAGCCACTGGTGCGGTAATGAGGGGAACAATATTCTTTTTATCTCCCAGAAGCGGGTAAGCCTTTTTTGCCTAAATATATTGTGGGCTATTACCGCTAGGACTGTTGAACAAGTGGTACTCCTCATATCCCTTATACGGAGGAAGGCTGTCTGTATTAATTGATTCACACTGAGTGTTACATTGCCGGATTCAAAGTATATAATGACTGTGGAGTTATCTAAATTTATCATTTTCTAAGGAGATTTACGGATGCTATATATATCCATACCAATACAGGATTTCACCATACTTGGTTATATGCAGGCCCGGCGCTCCCATTAGGCAACCTTAGGCAGTTGCCTAGGGCGCCAGGACCTGCAGGGTGCCGCTGACTAGATTTTAAAATCTAGTCAGCGGCTTGTGAGAGAATTGCAGCGGCGGCAGGGTTATTTTATTGCACCTCATGATCTATATTTGACTTGCTGCAAGTCAAAAATAGAGTATGACGTGCCAATAAAATAATTATTTTATCCACCATAGTTTTTAAATCTAAGATAGAGCATAAAGTGCAAAATAATCATTTTTCTCCCACATAGCTTGACAAATAAATATAGAGCATGAGGTGGCAAATAGTAATTTTTCAATGGTATAAAAATGACTATTTTCCACGTCATACTCTATATTTGATTTGCAAACTATGCGGTGGAAAAATGACTATTATTTGGCACTTCATGCTATATATTTGATTTAAACACTATGGTGGATAAAATAATTATTTTATTGGCACCTCATGCTCTATATTTGACTTGCAATCTATGGGGTACAATTTCTACACCATAGTTTGCAAGTGATGCAGAGGGGGTCCAGTGGTGTGATTCAGAGGGGGGTGCAGTGGTGTGATGCAGGTGTCCTGAAATCTAACACCTGGATACCTCCCCTCTAGAAATCCTGTGTCTGCAGTGGAGTCTGGACAGTGTTCTGCATCAAACATCACAGAATCTGGACCGCTGGAGAAGGTAAGGCTAATTTTTATTTTGTTTAAACACAAATGCACACAGTCGAGTAGGTAAGGGTCTGTGAGGAAGGTATTTGGTGTGTTCGCGAGGAAGGGGGGCGATATCTTGATATTTTGCCTAGGGCACCGAGAACCCTAGCACCGGCCCTGGTTATATGAAATGACAAAGCTTTCCTACATATCATGATATGAAGTTAAGATCTTAGAGTCTGCTAATTGCAGTTTTTTAAGGAGCATTCACTGGATGCTGTTTATATGTTTCAAAAATTTAGTCATAGTTTTGTTTTGCGGTTTCGGCAAAAGCCACGATTTAACTAGGTGCGTCTTATGGTCAGGTGCGTCTTATGGAGCGAAAAATACGGTACTTATAAACATTTACATCTCCTTTTTAGGTTACAATTATAATTGTGATCTGGCCACATTCCCTTTAATAAGACATATGTTGAAGATATATGATCATTGGAACAATAATAGTGGATAACTATACATGTTGAATTAATACTCTGAGATACAACACAATTTTTGTATTTTCAACAACTAACTCAGAACACACACTGGTTGTAATATTTTATTGAATGTTCCAGCACGAAATCACAATATATGTGATATGAACATTGACACTTAAAGTGAACATTACTAAGGATCAATAATTTGAAAATACGAAAGTAGGGAGTAGTGAGGTGCTAGCAGCTTTTTGCTGCCTTTTTAACAGCTTTATATTAATTTCTACAAGTCCTAATTCATTTTTTATTTTTTAATATTTCGCTAGCCTCTTCATTAGAGATTCTTGTATATTTTTAATGTATACCAAAAAAGCATTATGCAGTTTTATTCCATTAAATCATTGGTCTAGTGTCAGGCTTCGGCTGTTGCTACGGATGCTGAGGCCCCACTAACCGGTACTAGCGCCACTGAACTAGCAGGTGAGGAGTCTAACGGACCCCTGGTGTTCACCAGGGACCCCCGCAAGGAGGTTTGGACTTAGCTGCACAGGGCACGCAGGTGGCGGTCCTACTAGCCAGTTGCCGATGTAGTGGTAAAGAGAGGTCAGAAGCCAATGGGGAATGCACGGTACCAAAGGGAGATCCAAAAGAGAAGTCAGACAGGCCGAGGTCGCAGGAACAGAATAGGGTGGAATCCAGGAGAATGGTCAACAAGCAAGGTCACAACGGAGAAGCACCAAACAGAAGAGAAGTCAGGGAAGCGCGGTCAGAACCTAATAGTAAATAAAGCTGGAGACAGGAACCTGTTACCCTAATGGTGCCAGAGCAGAGTTTAAATAGAAGCAGGAAGCCAGGGATAGGAGGAGAACCAGGGGGCGGTCAGACACGCTGAACGTCAAATGGAAGCGTCCCGTTGCCTAGCAACAGGACGGGTCAGGGCCCCCGCGCCCAACAGTGTGTGGACGGCCGGGGACTCTGCGTGCATGTTGCTTAGCAGCAGGACGCCCCTGGCCAAGTCTATCAGGCGGCCGTCCCTGCGCAGCGGAGGTATAGCGGGAACCGCGCCGGACATTTAGGAGTCCCCTGGTTCAACACATTTTCTCCTTTTTCTCTTCTCACATCTCAGATCCTCCAGAATTTCCATCCCAATATCCAGGGATTGTCTCTTTTCCTGAGGTGCAACCATTCCCTCCTTTAGGGATTCCTGTGTCATAGTTTCCGCCTCCTTTAAAGCTGTACTACTAACCACATTGCACCATGTGACCTCCATCCCCCTCACCCTACGCGGTTTGAGGGTTTTCCATGGGATTCCGGTAGGAAGGGGCTCTCAAACTCTCTGCCTTTTTTCCCTGTGTCATCCCAGTAGGGATGACATTGCACACACTTGCTTTTTCTCTGACACCGACGGTGTACTCTCAGCCTGTTCACTCACCACTCTTATCCTATCTTACTAGGAAACATCCTGCAGATTGTGAATGCAGACCTTTCGGGTGGAGCCGTCATTAGAGTGACTTTTTAACTCTTTCCTTTCCAGATTGCTCAGCTTAGAGGGAACACTGGGACTATGACACTTTCTGTGTGCTGCTCTCAGTGCTGTCTGTTGTAAAATCTCTATCTGGGGCCTTCCCCTCCTATTTCTGGGAAGGAGTCTCTCCCCTCTTGTAGCCGCCTCTTATTATGGCATGGGGACTCCTTCCCCTTTCTAAATGCAGCCACGCTGCTTTGGCAGTGACCCTCACCCTGTTCATTTTAGGATACAATTCCCCACCCTTCTACTAGTCTCTCACTGTACCAAGTGGCAACCACCGCAAAACTGAATGTTGCAATTCCCCCATCTTAGTATGGCATGGAACTCCTTCACCTCTCTAAATTGAGCCACGCTGCTTTGGTGATGACCCCCCATCCTTCTCACTTTGGGGTACAGATCTCCACCCTTCTAACAATACCTTCTCTCCTCTGTCCCAGGTCTCACATTCCACACCTCGACCTGGGAAATTGGAATCTAGACTCCAGTCCCCACATGATACATCAAGCTCAGCACTTGGCGCTTTTGCGCCAGTGCTGCCCGACCCTCCTTCAATGGTGAAATGGCTATCCCAACCACCCCTCTCTTTTGTTGTGAGGCCTGTGCTGCGACATGTTTGCACTCCTGTTGACCCCCACCTGTAGTCCGCGGCAGGTGTGCTACACCCTAAAGCCGGAGGGTGTGTTACTTATGTTTAGAATCTGCAATGATGGGATATAAGGTCTATGTGGCATAATGAGAAACTTGTAGGGATTGAAAGCATATGATAGCATTTTATCTCCGCCATCTCATTTCATCAGAAGGCTAACTTCTCCAATATCAGTGTTATACGTTTGTAACAATTGCATTCAAAGTGGTATTTGGAAATCCTAATTCCACGCTTGGGTAGATACACATATTAATAGGAAAACATGCATAATTGGGTCCACATGGCATAGAGATCTGATCATCATTGGGCAGGAACCACTATTGGAGTGGTGGGAGGAAACTGTGTTGTCCCTTCCCAGAGACTACGAGACCAGTTCTGAACTAACAGCAGAGCAGCTATGCAGCATGAGTGAAATTTGTACTGTCTATACAGCAAACAGAATAAGAAATGATCCTAAGAACCTCACCCATAATCATATTTCTTGTGTTACAAACCATGGAGATTGCCAAACAAAATTCCAGGAAAAAACCAATCATTACGTTTAGAGGTCTACAATTTCATACCTGCAGAACAGGAGATAATACTTTGCTTCTGCTTTTCACGCTTGATTTTAAACTACAATCACTTGGGATAAGTCAAATATCTGGAGTTAAACTATTTTTTAACTTTGGTTAACAAATTGTTACCATGATTTGTTATTTATATTGGAAAATTAGTGTGAAAAGCAAAAGGAATTATATTGGAATTCCAGTTAATAATAATAAATATATATAGCGTAGTATATTGATAATCCTCGTCGCAGCTTTGCAACGTGTTAAAATAGTAACGTAAAAGTCTACTATAATGCCTAGTAAAAATGCAGTCCGGTTTTAGATTATACAGTACTATATTTTTTATGCCAGGATTAAACATGGCAGCCAAGCAGCCGCCTACGTACTCATGCGTGAAACACGTGTCCCCCTTTCGTTCTGTAGCTCTTGGCAGTAAAAGGCTTACACACTTGACGTTATCATTGGGAGTTGAGTGTATGTGACGTATACGGAAAAGGGCGTTACCCAAATATTGTTAGTGGCTCTGCTCATCAGCGACTTGGCAGCGGGCGAAACCAGTGTCTCATTGGGATCATAGGGGTGCACCATGGATCCGTAAGTTTAGATAGTTTATAATTAAAATGTAGATTCGTTCTGAGTAGGTTTCTTTCAACAAACCTGTTCAATGGCTGAGATGGTAAATCTATCTCCTACTGCTGCATAGTCAAACACAACTCCATTGAATTTCTGTGTCTGTATATCCTATTTCTTTTATCTGCCACGTATATCATATCATATATCCTATCCTGCCATGCTTGCACTCTTTCACCTTCTTCCCATTTAGGAAAAACATTGTTTTTATAGGACAAGAAGAGCCCAGGGAATGCTTTTGTTATTGATTTGTGACTTGCTGGTAATAAGCAGTTATCAACAAAAGCTCTCCCTTTGCTTTTTCTCTGTAATCGTTAGGAATCTATACCGCATAGTGTGCCTGGTGATACTTAAGTGTACAATAATAAAACTAAATCCAATGTCAAAAACAATTATTTTAATTATAAAAATGCTCAGAATAAAACCTTGCAACCCAACCAGAAATGGGCTGGAATGTCTAAGTAGTTAAATATGTTGCTTCACTTGGTCAAATGTATGGGATCAGCCTTCAGGTTATGTTGATTCTTTTAGTGTCTTTTGTTTAATTATGTTATGTTTTTGATTTGGATCAGAGCAGCACACAGTGCTTTATTCTTAATGTAAGCAAGTATTGTTAATATTTGGGTAACCTCCTTGAAATAATACTTGTATAAACAGTGAGTTCTAACGTCATTGCTTCAGTGTGTATTAGAAGAGCTTGTGTATTATAAGGATTAATGCACCTGCCCTGTAAGTTTGTTTTTTTTTCTCCAATTTTATGTGGCCCAATTTCTGAGGTTGCATTCATTAATTTTAATAAACACTTTCTCCACTGAAGCTACCATAGATTAAAAGGTGCTATGCAGCTAGCAACTGTTGTATTTCACAATACTGATGTGCAGCTCTGTGAAGCATTACAATGCATGGTTCTTGAAGCAGGTGGTACATTTGTGAGGCGGGTGTGGTGTAGGAAGTTACTGAAGGCTAAATACCACACCTATTATTTTCAAAATGATTTTATTTTAGTATATCACTGCACAGTGTACATACAGGAGCAATGATGTTGACAAATCTTCATATATTATCACTGATGCTAAAAGATCCACTACCAGGTACTGTAAAATTTTACTAAGGTGGCCCCCCCATAACACCCACCCGCCCCTTCCTAGCGGGATCCAGGGGAATGCTACATACAACTGATTTTTCTTAAAGCTCTGCTCTTTGTGTAAATAATTTTTCATTTGCCATTTTAAAATGGCAGTGGAGGGAGTTGTGAGCGGGAGGATCAGTCAAAGCTAGCGGTAGAAACGGATAAATTAACATTTTACAGTAGGTGGTAGGGCAACTTTAAGCGACAGCTATATAAAATCAGTATAAAATTGCACAATTTGCAGAATGTAAAAATAGACAGTAACTAAACAATCTGTAAAATGTCAAACCTGGCTTGCTTTTCCGCCCTGTTCACATGGACGAAAACCTAGTCAAAATTTTCCTGTGAGACTTCGTACCTGCTAAACCTGATGTCTTATTTAATACTATAGCTCCAGGTTTAAGTAGGCTGCTATTCTACTTTAAAAACACCCTATAGGCATTAATCTAGCTAATCCAATTCTACACAAACCAAACTAACAGGAATTGTGAGGAATTGTCACTGACACTTTCTTGTAGAAGGTATTTGGTTTTATAATTTATGTTCACTAATTTTAAAAATCAGCGACTGTGTTCACTAAGGAAATCTTGTCCATCTGGGACCTCTTGATTAGTATAGAGATATGTGCTTTACATTCACTTATTTTTATATGGTATCGCGTAATATACTTGGTGTCTTCCTTGCATATATGCTGAACAGGGAGTAAGAGCAAGTATATTAGAATGTGTGATGATACCAGGACTTTAGGGTACAAACCCAAAGAGAAGTCCTGCTATCTAGGGGTTTGATATCACACAGAAAATGAGATATGACGTATCCCTCCAGGTTCATTTTTTAACAGTCCAAACTTACCACGGTGGGAATCCCACCCTGCAGGGGTAGTCCTAATTCAGCTTTGTTCAGGGTTGGCCAGGATGTATAGATAGGTTGGTGATGGACAGGGATTACTATTCTCCCCTGCTGAGCTGGTGCCTCCCAAGTCTTTTGCGAGTCTAGGGGATAGCAATAGTGGTCAACCCTGGATAATGAGATTCCTAATCCCAGTTGATGAAGAGCAACTCCTTGTTTTAACTTCTTACAAGCATTTGTACATTGAAGGGCTGAATGAGCTGCTTGTTTCCTGGGGATGTGATGAGAGGGGTATGGATGCCAGGAAGTGTCAAATACACCATTTAGTACTTCAAAGGGAAATGAAAACCCATGCAAAATAAATGTAACCCACCTGGGGTCATTTAAGAATTAGGTTTGGTTAAGTCCATGCTATAACCCAAAGAAGAGGTGACAAATGGCAAGCATAAGTCCATAAATATACACTCCTGTTTGTATGTTCAGAGTGACCGATGGGAAGGATTAGGTCTATCGGACCCATTGGGGGGGAATTGTACTGGCCGTGTTACTTGAAAAAGTAACGTGGCCTGCACATTATTACCGTTATTGCGGCAGTAGTGTGCGTAAATACCATTATTGCAGTAGTTTTAACGCCGGCTGTTTGCTCGCACCTCCCTGAGCTGCGAGCAGAAAGCCGGGTTAAACTTACCGTTGTAACGGTAATGGTTTTAATGCGGCGGTACTTTGGGGGGAATTGAATCCCCCCCCCCCATTGTGTCACAGTATACTGAGGAAAGAGGTTACTGTCCCAAAGTGCGTACAATGTAGTTGTAATAATAGGGAGATGTGAATATATGAAAGTACTAGAAATTTCAATGTTGCTCATGAGTGACTTAACAATAAAAGTAATCAGGATGGAGCTTTTTAACAGCACTACAAATCTATGAAGTAAAATTTAAGTTTAGGTGTGGTAAATATTCTTGCAGCTTTTGTAAGAGAGAAAAAGCATTAAAAAAATATAATAATGTCAAAATAAGTCAGTTTTGAAAGGATTAATGATGGAGTCTTGGAATATAAATGTATAATGTTTTTGGTGATATATATTATTATGGGTGCAATTTTCTGTTGCTGGATCCCTCGTATGTGGAACATGGCCTCCGTAGCATTGGACTTATTCTCTGCTGTGGCGCAGAACAGGTTAAAGCATGCCACTGTGCAGGTGTCCTAATTACTGAGAGATTTTTTTAAAATGTTGTTGCCTTTCCCAGGGACCGGAGCGCTATGGGGGCTGAGGTATCCCCATCTTTGGTAGTCTGCTGGGGGCTGAGATTAGTTTCAGAGTCCAGTGACATCTATCCACCACGCAGACACCCCACCCAACTCCCTCCCATTCACTGGATAGGATCATGCTTTCTGCCAGAAGTATAGCTTCAGCAGGGGTCCCTAGGAAAGCCCTTTTGCACTTCCCTGGGCAGCAGATCAACAGTCTAAAAATTGCTTAACTATGTTTCCTTTTCAAGGTGATTTTCTTTTTGGTAAGAAACTGTTTACCATGATTCATAATGTCATAGAAGATGAATTGTAGAAGGTAATGTATTCATCTTCAAGACAACATTTCAAAGAGTCCCAGACATGACACAGTGCTGGCAAAGAGTATGGTAGGCAGTATGTGGCAATTGCATCCAGGTGCCTTTTTTTTCCAAGACTCACAATGGCTCCTGGCTAACACCCTTTCCAGCAGAAATGGAGGGTGACAGGATTACACAGTATGGAAAGGCCTGATTGCTCACTATGTAAGATTGCTGGATTTGAGATATTATAAATAAAAAATACAAGATAGTTTCGAGTTGCAACCAGGAAAAATGTTTTTGTGAGTTACAAACTCTGTCATCCCCTGTGCAAATAATGGCATTACACAGCAGATAAACAGGTAATCTCTCTAGTGTCTACCGCTCAGGGGGGCACTGGCTTCAATTTTAGACGCTGAGTCCTCACAGCCCTAAAGCAGTTAGAAAGCCTATCAGTTTGTGCATGAAGTCTGTAAATTCTATCCTCAATGCTATAATAAAATGAAACTTCCTTACATCAATAGATTTCCCGGATGCTTATGTGCACATCCAAATTTCACGGTAAGACCATGGTTTTCTCATATTCTTCAGTGTAGGACACCATTTCCAGTTTACTAATCTTTCATTTGGCCTCTCGTTATCTTGCAGAAACTTTACCAAGGTACTAGTGGTTCTTATTGTTGCTCACAGGAAGTCAGGGTACTTCCTTGTGCTGGCTCTCTCCCCCAGTTAGTACCACCCTATTTGTGTCTCCCCCTTCCCTTTAGGATGAAAGCTCTCATGAGAAGGACCCTTTTTCCTTGTGTGTTCCTTTTACTATTCCATCACCCTCTCTAACTCTTGGCCTGCTTCGCTAGCCCTGGTTTCTTAAGCTTCGGCCTTCTTCTCGCTGATTTCTACCAACCCTTTCACTATCTGTCCCAGAAATAATCTGATTTGCTTTACTCTGTCACCTGTGTTTGTATATATTTTTGTATCATGTTGTGTCTTGGTTCTCTGTTATCTGTGTATGTAATGTACGGCGCTGCGGACCCTTTGTGTCACCTTATAAGTCAACGATAATAATAAATAATAATACAGAAGTGCCCAAACCAAAACACTCAAATTAATCTGTTTTCTAAAATAACATGATTGGATCATAAATCCAGTCAATAGTCTGCTTGTGCCTTCTCAACAGCTGCAGTTTCTGGGAATACAGTTAGACACAGTGAAAGACAAAGCATATGTGTTGTGAGAATTCAACATCTGATTTCAAATACATAATCGGCAAAAATCTTCTATTGTTTTTAGGGTTGTTTTCATAGCGATCCTTCTATGGGTGCGATGACATATGAGGAATCTTGAACTAGAGGTACTCGATTAGCGGGATTGCAGTCTACCTCTGGTTCAGACTATAAGAGCACTAAGCAATCTGTAGACTGGTGGCAGGATCCAGCATTAAAAGAAAGTAGAGTGTCCCACTGAGAACCAGAATGGTCTGTGGTAATGACCGATTCAAGCTCCTATGGTTGGGTGCTCATCTGCACACAGAAGGGCCATGACTTCAAAAGTAAAAGAAACTAAGCACAATTCAGTAAACAAGGGCAGTGTGGTATGCAATAAAGCATTTTTTGCCTCCGTTGCAACACAGACATCTCAAGATAAGTTCATTACCGGACGGTTTTAGCGTTCGTAAACAGGGGGACTCCAAAATTATAATGATCAAGGTATCAACAATCAAATCCTGGGCAGAAAACAATTTGAGATCTCTGACAGTTCTTCATGTAGCAGACAAGGACAACAGATTGTCTCGGTTGGTATCAGATCCTCTCATGAGAGTGGGTATTGCAAAAGGAGGTATTTCAATAGGTGGTGAAAAAGTTTGGTTTCCCTCAGATAGAACTGATGGCAGCAAATCAAAACACCAAGACACAGCAATTCTAGTGTTGTGACAAAGACTCCAGAGCAAAGGGAATAGATGCTCTGGCAATATCTTGGAACCTCAAAGTGGGTTATGTGTTTCCTCGTTTTCCTCTTATTGCAAACATACTGAAGATAAAGAGAGAAGCAGTGGAAGTAATAGCTGCTATTCCATTCTGGCCTTGTAGGCTGTGGTTCGCAGTAGTACTTTACCACTTCGACTAGATCTTCTGCCTCAAGGGCCTATTTTTTGCCCGAATCTGGAAATGCTCCTCTTGTGTGGAGATTAAGCCATCGTTGGTCAAGAGTAAAGGAATCTTTGACAAGGTGTTTGATGTATTATTGCAAGAGAGAGATAATCTTCCATAGTGTGTTTCAGAGTTTGGAAAACATTCATACCTTGGTGGAAATGCAAATTGATAAATACAGTTTCTGCTGTCATACCTCAGGCCCTGATTTTCCTTAAAGAAGGTTTACTTAGAATGTTCCTAGACACAAGATTGGTGTTGTAGAATTTATAGTTTTATAATGCATGGAACCATTTTTGAACAAGTACACAGATAAACAAATAAAGTTGTGCTAGAAACAAATCTTGCCGCCTTGTCTAAGGTAGTTTCCATATTTCATATCAATCAAGAAGACCATGTCTGCCTGTCATAAAAGGTGCAGGCTTTAATTAGAAAAAGAAATATTATCACATGCATGTTGTGATGGGATGGACTTACTTCGCCACCCGGTATATTGGGTGTAGGAGGATAAAATGATGTTCTTTCTGTACAGTTTATTTGGGTTTCTTTCTCAGTCACTTAAAGACTGTTACTGACCACTCCTACTGGTGTCACCTTGCCGACAGCGAATGGCAATTGCTCACTAGTTGTAGGAGAATAGTGCTGCAACCACCGGACTCCTTCGCAGCGCCTAGAACTGTTTACTTCTGGCGTAGCAGGTATAGCTCTACAGTGCCTCTTTGCTGTGGGTTGGCTGGTACCTCCTGACCCGCTTACTAAGGGTCAGGACTGCTGGTTAGCGGGCAGAGTGTTGACACAGGTACGCTGGGTTCAACACTGGACAGGCGGGGAACGGATTAGAGTGTAAGCTCTTATCTGTTGGTCTCAGGTTACAGCAGGCAATGGGTGTCTTGCAGAATCTTCAAGCAGTGATGTTTATTTGCTTAAGAGGTCCTTACAAGGACCATTGTAAATTAGTTTTAGGTACTAGTGATCATCCAGAAGTACAGAATGTGTGATACATTACATGGTCAAACAGCGCTCTTTATATACTGTTTCTGATACACATGTTGGCAGGGGGTAAGCCAGCCCCCTTACCTACCTGGCACCGCGAAGTCCGAGATATTACATTCAGTGATTAGCATCAGATTGTAATATGTTCTTGTGACTGGATCACTTACAAGGAACTTACGGTATAAATGTATTTAAAGGAAATAGTGCAGGGCGCTTATTTATATACTTAACAATGCACTTCTTTTTGATATTGTGTATATTTTGATATTGGACATCTTTATTTCTGAGACCAGGGGAGAAAATTAGTTTTTTCTGTTTTAGCTTTGCTAGAGGAAATGCCTTGTTTGGAGTTTGCAACTTTTCTTGGGGAATTGTTTTCTTTGGAGGAAATGGGTATTCTGCAACTGTTTTGATGTAAGTGTCCAATACCCCTTAAGGGAAAGGAAGGGGTAATTATACTTGCTGTCTAATGTCCACTGTAAGATGCAGGAAATCACAGCAAGGTTTTAGGATAGCCCAGATAAGCGTAAATATTGTTAGCTTTGCATTGCATGTAAATCCATGTTTTGGTAAACAAATTGCATCCTGATTCTAAAAATAGCCTGTGAGACTGTGTCTAAAACTGTATAAAAAGAGAGCCCTTGTAATCTGAAATGTATCATTTTGATGTTCATCTGACCTGACCACTGATACCTTTAACGCTTGAGCGAAATAGACATCACTCTTTGCTTCAAGACCCTGCTTGACAACTTCAATATTGCTGTAATCCTGTGGCCTACAGATTAGACCTGAAATCTAATCCGTCCTCCGGTTGTTTCTGAGGTTTGGACACAGCTCTCCAGTACCACCGCTTTGCCACTACCCAGCAGCTCTGGTCAGTGTGATAGGCCAGGGGGGATCCAACCACAGCACCCTGATCCATAGTAAGCGGTCAGGAGTACCAGCCCCGGAGTACACTAGCAGCGACAGTTACCCAGAAGAAACGTGGTTCTGGACGCCATAAAGGAGTCCAGTGGTTACAGGAGGTTCCTCCTACTGCGGCAGGAGGGGCGTATTCGGAATAACGAAAGGGGTCGGTGGCAAAGTAAGCCCAGACGGTTCCCAGCAACAACACACAGGGTGGCATATTTGGTCCATCCTGTCACAGTTTTCTAAACTTGAATTTAAATGCAATTTAAATTTTTTAACATTTACATCAATCTGTGATTTAATTACTTGTTAGGTTTCCTATCTCTAAGACACAGAATAAAAGTCTAATGATCCCCTCCTGTGCATTCAGGCACAAAAATGTCTTGGTCATTCGCTAATGAAAATGCTTAATTGGCATGGAATTTCCTTTCTTACAAAAACCTATTTCCTCAAACATATGCCTACTGCATTTCTAATACAATAAACAGTACTTTTGCAATGATGTACATTGGCACACTGTACCACTAATTGAAATAATACATTTATAAAATAAGTTATTTATAAGTGATTCAGCCACACGTGTCTTACGAGAAGAACGTCTTGCAGGTTTTTGCAAGTAGGGGGGCCAGAGTAGGTATCGGGGTTGTGCTTTGGCCTATTTGAACGACAGTATTGTATCTGACAGAGGTAAACTTGGTGACGGAATTGTGGAATGAAGTAGAGAGTTTGTAAATTGTTCCTATCTGTCTAACATGAGCTGCATTCAGATAATGGCCCCTTGTTGTGCATTCAAGTGTTGGTCACTCACATTGAATATTATGGCAATTTTCTGGCCATTGTAGTTAAATATATTATTTTTGACTAGTTAGGCAGACATTGACAAATCGAAGAATGTTCTTGTGGCAGGATGGACCGCCTAAGCCACCCTGTCTGTTGTTGCTGGGAACCGGCTGGGCTTACTTTGCCACCGTCCCCTTTCGTTATTCCGAATTCGCCCCTCCTGCTGCAGTGGGAGGGGCCTGCTGCCATCACTGAGCTCCTTTTATGACACTCAGAACCACTTTCCTTCTGGGTAACTGCCGCTGCTAGCGTACCTCGTTGCTGGTGTACCTGGGCTGGTACTCCTGACCTCTTACTATGGATCAGGGTTGCTGTAGATGGCAGATGGATTCCGCCCGGCCCATTCACACTGACCAGGGCTGCATGGGTAGCAGGCAGAGCGGTGGTACTGGAGAGCTGGGTCCAACCTCAGAATCAGCCGGAGAACGGATTAGAGTTTGGGACTAATCTGTAGGTCACAGAATTTTCAGCATGGAAGTTATTTTCAAGCAGGTCTATGAAGCAAGTGATGTTTATTTGCTCAAACACTGGTTGAAGGTACCAGCGTTCAGGTCAGATGAAATCAGAAAGATACATTACATGCTCACACAGCTCACCTTTTATACAGTTCTGACATAACTCCTAGCAAGGGTAAGCCGGCCCCTTGCATCTATCTGGCTTCAACCCGTCTAGAATATTCACTCAGATCTCGGTATGTAATCTAATTTTGCATCTGACAATTGAACTTCCATATCAACTTGATTTACATCAGATCTCAGGATGTAATCTAGTTTTGCATTTAACACAATTTAACTTCCACTTCACCCTGATTTCTTCAGGTGTTCTGTCTCCATTGTTTAAAGTTCCTGTCTGTCTAACACGAGCTGCATTCAGGTAATGGCCCCTTGTTGTGTATTCAAGTGTTGGTCACTCACATTGAATAGACTTAATTAGCCTTAATGAGGACATCCTCTAGACTGCACAACAGACTTACAAATGCTTATCAGAAATCAAACATATACCTCAGACATGAATACATTCCCTCTAGCAAGGTTACAAATAAAAGCAAATCCCTTTCCTGGTCAATACATTTCCTACTAAAAAAGTGCAATACAATATCAAACATAAGTACATTTGCAATTATATAAATAAGTGCCCTGTGCGACTTCCTTTAAATAAATTTAGACCATAAGTTATTTATGTGATCCAGTCACAGTTATGTTTATAGATGTATTTACACACAGCTTCTTTATTTTATAACTAATATTGACAAATTGTGATTGTACCAGCATTGAAACAAGAGTAATATATTTATTTCTTCTAAAAGACCTGAATCAAAGTTTCCAATAGTTTGACATTTACAGGCAAAATCCTGAATGTCACTAAGTTTTAAGTGTGTACATATTTGTTTAGGTGTTTGGCTGGTCGTAATAGGCACACGTGTACAGTAGTGTCATAAAAAAGCCAAAGTGCACTGACTGGAACATACAAGTATTGTGATTTGGTTCCTGATTGATTTTTCTGAATTTTGTGAGATGACCTGTGTGTGTGATTTTATTTAATTTCTTTTACATTTCAACCTGTTTTGGTGGTCCTACCCAACATTGGCTTGCATCCGAATATACTGTGATAATTTACTTGTATAAACAGTGTGATTCTTATTATCTCGTTTCTATATGTTTAGAAATGATAGCCTTCTATGTTCCTACTTGATACAATGTAAAAAGACAGCTGCTGTTGATACAGTGGTTTTTACATCCAGCTCCAGTAAGAGCTCATTCACATCCACATACTATTAATGTGAGTGTCAGCGGCTATCATCAAAAAATCACATTAAAAATAGGAGGAATGGTTTCTTATAAGCTTATTCCCACCATTAGGCGGTAGATCACACACTCTTCTGCCCAAATTTGCTGAAGTTATCAGTTTTCAATATATCCTTATTTCAAAACAGTCATCCTATCTCACCAGCTGGTGGGAACATATCCTGAGGAGGTATTTGGGCATACTTACTGCACTAAACTTTGAGCTTGGGTGGGCGGCTAGGCCACATGGAAGTACTAACGGGCCTTTCACATCGCAAGGGTTGCAGACCGCCATACTCGGATACTCAACAATGCAACTGGTATTGTGTTCCAAAAAGTAAGAAGTACGTGGGAAAATTATCCCACTTCAGTGCTGCCATTTAACTGGAGAAAGAGTGGTCATTTTTCCTGGGGAGAGCTACATCGCCTCAGTAAGCTGCATCATCCCCCTACCTTCAGGTTCAGTGATTCCTGTTCTGATCCTGCTGTGAGAGGAGAGTGGCGATCCTGTTCTACCAGTGGTTTCAACCCGGTTGTGGCATAACACATTTTAGGAGTGTGAGAAGCTCCCTCTGGAACAGCTGCCATTATTCCACCATAAATTAGACCTGCAGGAATCCACATCCAACACACTAACTTGTTTGCCTCCAAAGGATTAATGGGAACTGCATTTTTAGCAGTGTGTACATAAATCTTATTTATAAAAATACATATAATCTTCTACATCTGATATCGCATACACCTGCAATTCAGAATTATGAGCTCCTGTAACTAACACACACAAGATTTTTTCCATTATCCTCAGTTTAGTACATGATGATACTGGTTCACAACTTTTTTAGGGGTGCAAAATGATGAGAATAAGAGGCAATATTAGAAAATAGTTTTTCTCCAAAGTTAAAAGAAAACCTGAGCGTTTAAAGAAAAAAATGTAGTAGGGTTTCAAACTAAATGTATTTCCATGGTAAAGGCTGAGGACAATGGCTTATCCTTGGGCAGATGCTGGAGGATAAGTGAGTAGGAGAAAAAAGGAGGGTGACCAGAGTAGACGTGACAGCCCCCTTCATATCTTCACCCTCAGTAGCGCTCGTCCATGCCTCCGTTTTGCTGTACAGTTCTGATTTTAATGAAAATGAAATGTCCTAGATTGCCGTGATCCTTTTAAAAAGTCCAGTGAACCCGAGTTTCAAAAACACGGGAACAGACTTATTGGTGGGGTGAGAGAACCAGATTTTAAATTAAAGAAGAGTGTTTTTTTTTTTTACCCATAATGTATTGCCTGGTGCAAAAGACGAGGGGGCGCTACAAAAGTATTAGCCTAGGATGGCCTGAACCCCTTACTCAGGCCCTGTACGTTAGTTCAAGCTGAGATACACATTTCAGTCCAAGGAAGATGTACCAGATTGTTTGGTTCCTGGGGTGTCCATTCCTGTGCAGGTTATGCACATTTAATTATTATTGTACTATATTAACCTCCTTTTGCATTTTGTGTGTAAAGACATCTCTAGGTCACTTCATAGCTCTCTCATAAATAGACTCTCATCTCCATTAATCTATAGTTTATTCATATATGTCTGTAGGTGTGTCCTATTTCATGTTTCTATCTTAACATCTTTTTTTGGTTTAACTGCTTGTATTTTCTAAACTCTGGGGGGAATGCAAAAAAAAAGTTTAAATGCATCTTTTGGCCTTAGTACACATTTACCCGTGTTCCCAGTCCATGTGTGAATCAGCCCATGAGGATTTGGTGGGTCAAATTCATTTTACATTTTTTTTTTTTTTTTTGGCAGCATAGTTAACGCTTTTTTAATTAAACAATGTAATAGAGAGAGCAGAGTTTTGGCACCTGGCTTCATAGCTCCAAATAAGGCCAGGCAACCCATGGCATTTGATATCCATTTAGAAACTAGCTAAAATGCCTGTGGAACCCTTTGACATGAGGTTGTTTTCCTTGTCGTCTGTAGGTCATTGGATGCTGATCTATTGTCTTCACTGAATTTACTTTGTTAAACACTGTGCCTGGATCACTTATAAATAACTTATGGTATAAATTTATTTAAAAGAAATAGCGCAGGGCGCTTATTTATATAATTGCAAATGTACTTATTTTTTGTATTGTGTGTATTTTGGTATAGGAAATGTCTTGTTTCGGGTTTTGTAACTTTGAGGAAATCTCCAATTAGGTATATGTGTGGAGGGAGTCTGTTTTGCTAATAGCAGGAAATGCCTACTGTGGCCTGAAGGCCCAGCAGGGAGCCGTTGCCTGTATACTAGTTAAAGTGAAAGGAAATCCCTGATAGATGTGATTTAGGATATCACAGATAAGTGTAAATTTTGTTAAGTATAAATTGCATTTAAATTGGAGCTGCTCACTGACCCCCGTGTTTTGGTTTTGGATCTGGATTACAGTCGTGTTTTGGTTTTGCCAAACCGCCCTTGCGTGTTTTGGTTTTGGTTTTGTTTGGTTTTGTTTTGCAATTTTGTTTAAAAATCAATGTTTTTGGGCAAAAAATAACCGAATTTAGTGCTCCACCTGTTTCTTGGATAAGTAATGTAATTGTAAAGCTAATAAATTATGAAAAAAAAACCTGTTTAATCCCTGGTAGGCCGTCATTAATTCTATACACAAACCAGATTGTCTTCCTCTCCATCTATGCATATTGGCAATGCAGCCATCGTCTTTGGGTGTATATTACACCCTACACTTATAGTTAAATATGTAAAGAAATGGACAAAGACAGTTTGGTGTCTGTCTCTAGGCCCTCCTCCACTTGTATAAAATACTAAAAAATTCAGCCGTTATAGACTACAATATTAATTGAAATGGACAAAGCCAGTTTGGGGTCAGTCTGTGAATGACACCCTACCCTAAACAAAACAGCAGCCTTTCAAGACGGTACGTGATATAGAAACGCCCCAAGTCCCTTTTCTCTTTGGGGGTAGATTGCACCCTACACTTACATAGAAAGTTTTAAAAAGATGTTATCGTCATCCTCTTCAGCTTCATCCTCACCCTCATCAGTGTGTACGTCATCATCACAGACTATCAATTCATTAATTCATTTATGCTTTTCAAATCTCGCGAGAACCGAGCTCTGAAATACAAATACGAACGATGATGTTTTTCCTCGATTTCGATACCGAACGAGTGGTAGAGTACCGAGCCTGCTTGGCTTGGTTAGGGTGAGTTCGGATCTCGGGGAACCGAGCCCGTCCATCTCTAATTTAAATCCATCTTTAGGGAAACGCATTACATACTAAAAAATAACTCGGACTTCAGAGGGGCTGCCTTACCCCCTGCGTGGCTGTGTCCAAAACTGTATAAAAAAAAGCACTGGTTTGTACTGAAATGTATCATGCTTGTTTTTTCATACAACTTGATCTCTGGTACCTTTTAAACCAGCGTGAAAGCAAATAAACATCATTTGACCTGCTTGTCAACTTCTATAACTATCATCTATATTCATATCTATCAGAAGTCGGAAAGGGGCGGGGCCTAAATCGCCCCGCCCTAACATCCCCCCGGGGAACAAACATTTTCTAGATCCGCCCCTGCATGTGTAGCGGTGTGTGTGTGTTTAAAACTATTTTCTCAGAAAGGGCTCATCCGAATGACCTGAAATTTGGTATACTGACATTATTTGACAAAAAAATGCATGAGTATCATGCACGGGTTAACTTGTCTATTATATATATATATATATATATATATATATATATATATATATATATATATATATATATTCAAAACTGCTAAGGTTTGATGTCTTCAGTGGAATGAAATGGATCATTCCTGTCTAGTCCTTTTTACTACAGTGGTGTCTGTTTTATGTACTTGGTTTCCCATTATGTGGTTCAGGGAAATAAAGATTTCTTTTATACATAAACAGCTATGTTGTGTACAGTATGTTAGTTTATGCTAAGTTCTTAGTGATATTTTGAAAACCTCTTGGGTACTACTATGGCTGTTGGGAGCATAGATTTTCACTGTATTTACTAATATTCATGCCATGGAGGGTGCTTACATTTGCAGCTGTGCCCTTTGGGTGGACCAGAACCACTGTGGCATCGGTGGCACTTGCACAATCTCCCTGAAATAACTCTTCCAAAGTAAGCAACTGAGATATGAAGAAAGCGTATTCTTGCAAATCCTAAAATTGTTTTAAAACTATTTTAAAGCATACCTATACACAACTGCATATTAAAGATACGTGCTCAGACAGCATACAACTAAGCATATTTTCACATTTGTGCTACAATTGAATAGTTTTTTTTTTTAATTATAAATATATATATATATATATATATATATATATATATATATATATATATATTTTCCATTCCGTCATGTAATTGGCCATTTTCTAAGAATCTGTACTGGATGAGCATGCTCACTGTGCACCTAAGAAACATCCTATGGCTGCTCTCAGTATATTGACTCTAAATGATTACATGAATTTAGTGTCACTGAGACTTCTGCCTATACCATCTTGTATTTTAAGTAATATTTAAGGCACGTATAAGACACAGAAAAAGGGATACAATGTCAGAGGTCATTCCCATCCCCCAATAATGGTAAGCGTATTAATAACTGTCCATTGCAGTTAAGCTTTTCCTCAGGCTACTCATAAATGTTAGATGTTGGAATTTGGTGGTCCTCAGAGCACATGAAAACAAAGTAGTAAAGAGAGATTTATTTTATCTATTTTGCTGCTATAATTAATTTGTATTCAAAGTTCATTTGTTAATATTTTTTTTTTTTCAACTTTATCTTTTGCAGATTGGCCCCAATGCGTCTATACACACTCTCAAAGCGTTATTTTGTGTTGGTCTTTGTTGTATTCTTCATATGTTTTGGATTAACCCTTTTTATTGGAATAGCTGGTAAGTGGAACTTTTTTTCTTTTCTAATTCAATTGCGGTCTTCAGTCTATGTGACAAAAAGTCTAATGTGGATTCACCTTATCTCCTAAATAACATAAGATTTGGGCATGATCAAAAGACCAGAGCACCAACCAACAATTTGTTTTAGTGGTTGCATTCTTGGCTGACCAGTTTGAAATGCCTATTTCCTTCTCCTTTCTACAGCAGAAGTGTTGCATTGGGATTGCAACCAGTACTTTAGAGAACTCATCTGTATCCTGTACTGTACATTGACAGCTGTACATTGAAAATGCCATTTTTGTTGTGTGGCTTGCATTATATACTACATGACCCTGTAAGTCCATTCCTAGAATGTATTGGTCATAATCCTCAATGCTGCTTTTGGTCTAAGCTAGAAGAGGGCCTGTCATTCCAATGGAATTCTCAGCTATCCAGCCAGTGATGGGCACCTTGTTTTTGTGGGGTAGCAATTCACCCTAGCAGAGCTTCTCAATGAAACTCTGCAGAATGGTGTGGGGAGGATGCAGGGCATATGTTTTTTTTTTTTTGTTTGAGGGTTTCCTGGTGTTTTTAAATTTAGATCTGTTGAACTATATAGCATACACTTTAAGGGGCTTTTTTTTATAAACCTAACTTATAACCATACTCCTAAATACTTCTGAGTTTTGCTACTTATGTAACCCCCTGTCACTGTGTGTAGTATGAGGTGCAAAGGGTACACAATGCACCTCCTTCTCAAGCCCTGGCTAGCTGATGGGCATGGGTGTAAATGATCAGGGGGTCCCTGCACATGCAGGTGTTTCTTTGTAGTTGGTAGGACACAGGTAATGTCACTTTGTGGTGCAGTGTAATAAAAGTCACAATAATTTGGGCGCCAGACCATCTCTATAACAAACTCAACTCTTTATTTACACTCCTCTTCCTCCAGCACGATAATCATAATGGTTGCAGCAATAAAGAAAAATATATACATCTCCTTACTCTCTCCAGAACAGTTCTTAATGAGCAATACGAATATGGTTGCAAATATCTTATTACTCCTCCTGCGCAGTTCTTAATGTTATCCAGATGTTATATAACATAAGTCACATGTCTCTTACACTCCATACGTCACTGCAGATCACCCTCCTCTGCAGGGGCACTCACATGGATGCTAACAGGCAGGCAGCTTCTCCTCCATGCAGCTCTGACACACTCTTGTGTACCTCTCAACTGCAGCTCACCCCTCCTCTTCGGAATGATGTCTCCTGTGGGCTCTGACACGTCTCTCTGTGTATTCCTTGCCTCAGGATCTGACAATACAGCTACCATGCCTCTTGTAGCAACCCTCCTCCAGGGCCTCTTCCATGCGAAGTGTCCCCCTCTCTCTTGGGTTCTCTATAGTGACATGGAGTTCTCCCCCCTCATCCAGGGCACACATTCCTTGCCCTATGCACAGTCACTGCGCTCAGACTTCCAGGCAATGCTGGGGGATCCTGGAGCTTCCACCCCACTCTCCCAGGTCCCCAGCTACATCTCTCCTCTCCTGTGTCTCCCCTCTCTCCCTCTATATCTTTTCCCCCTTTCTGACAGCCCCTCCTTCCTCTCCCTTAGTCTCACAGGCCGGGCTGGGTTATCACCATGGTAACCAGTTTATGTAACTTTTCATAAACTTCTAGCTTACCCTCTAGGTGACCCCTCCTGTATTCACTGAGGTCTAGGTTTTACTAAAACACCACTAGGGGTCGTTACACTTAGAACAGTTCTAAACATTATTATCATAGATTTGTAAAGCACCACAGTGCTCCGCAGCGCCATATAGTAAGGAAAACAGTACATAAAAGCACATACATTAAAGATAGACAAAATAAATGTAGACATGAAAACAAAGGGCATGAAGGATCCTGCTCATTGGAGAGCTTACATTTTTAGTGAAGGAGGGCACAGCCGAAAAAAGAGGAGCAAATGTGGTTCAGAGTGGAGATTGGGTCAGTTGTGAGGGTGCATTAGTGTGAATAGTGTTATCGAGGATAAAGTCGCCTCTAAATCAAGAGTTGAGTTATCAAAGAGATCCTAAAGATTTGAAGACTGTGAGAAAGTCAGATTGAGTTTGATAGGGAATTCCATAAGTGGGAAGCAGCACGGGATAAATCTTGTAGGTGGTAGTGAGAGGTGGTTACCAGAGATGAGACAAGGCAGAGGTCGATGTAAGAGGGCAGGAGAGAGAGTATTTTGATATGAGACTTGATTTGTATGCAGAGGAAGAGCTGTTGAGAACTTTGTAGGTAAAGGTGAGTAAATTGAATTTGGTTCTGGAGGACACAGGGAGCCAGTGTAGGGATTTCCAAAGTGGTGCAGCAGATGTTGGATTTGTGATCGAGGAACGTCGGTCTTGCAGCAGCATTTAGGAAGGATTGAAGTGTGTCTATATGGGTGTCGGGAATGCCAGATAACAGGAGGTTGCAATAGTCAAGACGTGAGATGATGAGAGAATGGATAAGAGTTTTGGTAGCATGTTGAGTAAGAAAAGGGTGTATTCTGGCAATATTTTTAAGGTGGAGTCGACAGGACTGAGATAGTCTGGATGGCCCAGGTTTGTGGAATGTACACATAAGCCACTGCATAGGGCGGCAAAATTGCAGAAGCAGAAGGTTTACTACATTTTGTGTCCTACTTTTTTTTTCCTTTCCTTTTCTTATTTTTTATTTTTTTTTGCAAGACACATGTTTGTAAGTCTTTTACTTTTCTGTCATAGAGAATGCAGTGTCGCCTTCAAATTTCACCTTATGTTTCCGGAAACAAAATGAGCAAGAGAGAGTAGGTTCATACCGCCGATCCAAGACATGCAGTGAACCTTTCTGAATGTCTCCCTAGCCTATGCTCCCCTGAGATCCTGTGGTTTTTGTAGTATATGTCGCTTTCTTACATAGGCAGTATTGTGTCTGCACATGCCCATTCTACACACTGTTGATCCTAGGAAAGCCCTGAAGAGGAGGTTCTGGGATCAGGCCCTGATTTTTAGAGCAGGAGAGTAGACCCTAATCCATATCTGTAGCTACCGATTACTTTTGGTAAAAATGCAAAGGTGACCCACTTCACACCTATTAGGGGTTGGTGCAATACATAAAGAGAGAAAAAAAAACCAGTAATTTTAAATTTAAAATAAATATATTTTTAAGATATTAAAATAATTGAGTGGTGGTCTGATAGTTACAGTTCTCCTCTTGTAGCATGTTGTAGCACCATTTCTAGTTGGAAAAGATTTTAATGTTGTAGAGTTCAAAACCTCATGGACAATTAGCCTGTGTCCCATTGCTCCCACCCCAAGCAACTAATGTCATGACTCCACTTAAGAGACCGTCCCCAAGTGCTAAATTCCACCTAACATCTTTCATGTAGATCTATTTGCCCACAAGGCTGTTTCAAAGCAATGGCCTCCATTACATGAGCATCGGACTTTCTGAGCCATATATATATATATATATATATATATATATATATATATATATATATATATATATATATATATATATATATATATATATATAAAAATTTCCCATAAGCAAGGCCAAGTGCAGGGGACACGGCAAAGCAAATCACATCATTTTAGCCTACCCCACGGAGTGAAATGAAAGGATTGCATCATCGAGCCTCGGGACGAAATTACGGGTTTCCCCTTGAAATACCCCATTGAGGCACCTGTCCCACCCAATTCACTAAGAAGTGGGCAGGATCTGGAAGAAGGCCCGTTCTCCCAAGAGTCTGTCAGAACTAGCTGAAATTCAGGAGACTCCTGGATATTTTGGGAGAGTAGGCAAATATGATGTAGACATATATGCAGTACGGAACAATATGTGGTTTTATATTTTACTTTCTGTTTGGCTTATACAGTGTTTGTTCAATAATAACTGGCTGCAAGTAATGTTATTGCGGAGATAGCAGGATGATCAACTTGAAGACACCAGTGGACTTTTTCAAACACCCCTATTCTCCTGTGTGTAATCATAAAATATATGTACATTGTGCGATGGCACAACAATTTTGTGCAGATGTGATGCATCTTGTCTTGGGTCACAGTTCTGGTGTCTTTGTATCTGTGTGGGGTGAGTTGTGGACCATAATTGAGGCTACAATGCTCCGTAAAAGAAGTAGTGGTTATACGTTTCACAGAGCTGCTAAACTCTTGTGAGGTTGCTGCCCATGATTTTAATAGTCAGAAGGCCGCTACAACGGGCTAATTGAGTTTCCACCTTTGCTGGGTGATATGGTGTAGCTTATTATGCTGATATTGTTTGGGCTCTGTGATCCCTTAAGTTTGAACTCCTCAAACTCCTGTGATCGTTGTAGAGGCATGTGCTGTTGTGGTATTCCATCTCTGGTCCTGTGAGGCCTTATTACGTTGTTGGGATTGCTTTGTTTATTGTGGTTGTGCTTCCAGGGCTTTCTCTGGCTTACACTTGACAGGGAAAACTGGCACATTCTGATCAAGCTAGGACTTTCTTCACTTTGCTGGGGATTTTACTTTGAGCCATGCTCATGGTAATATTATTTTTATTTAAAAGGTGCCACACAAGATCTGCAGTGTTGTATATGATATATACAGAAAGCACAGATTCATAACACATTACATTTATGAAAAACAAAATACAAAGACCAGACAAACTGAATAAACAAGTAATCTACAGATAGCATGTTAATGCAGATCAAGTTATTTACAGGACAGTTGGCAAGAGTGATGGTGATGACCAACGAAAAGTAGGGCTGAGCTCAAGAAAACAGGGCTAGGAAGGCAGGCAAAGAGGTACAGATAGTGATGGAATAGTAGAAGGAGAAAACAAGGAGAGAAGGCCCCACTTGTGAGCGCATACATCCTAAAGGAAATACACAAATGGTCTGGTATTAATTGAGGGAGTTGGGGTGATAGCCGGGACAAGGGTGGAGAAAGGTTGGTAGGCTTGAATAAAGAAATGTGTCATAAGGGCACGCTTGAAGCCTTGGGGAGTGAATGCTAATGGCGTAGGGCATGTGAGTTTGTTCCTCAGCTGGGGAGCAGCCCGGGCGAAGTCATGGGAGATGTAATCAGTGAAGTAGTTAGGCATAAGTCATTGATAGAGTGGAGGGGGCTGCAAGAAATGTGGTTAGATATTATGTTGATGTAGATGTAGGGTACGTGGATTGGTTGAGAGCTTTGTGGGTGAGGAATTTAAATTTTAATTCTGTGGGGTGACCCCTAGGCAGCGGACTTGAGGGACAGAAAGGAGGGGGTAGTGTTAATGGGAAGGGGGGAGATTGTTAGTTCAGGCTTGGAAATATTGAGTTTAAGAAAGCACTTGGCTATCTCATCTTGGATGTCCTAGAGACAGCAGGAAACAGGAGACATAGAGGAAAATGGAGAGATCAAGAGATGAAAGATAGATTTGGGTGTCATCAGCAAGTGGTATTGAAGAGAAGCAGATGAGGTGACCAAAGAAGGAGGTCTAGAGGGAAAAGAGCAGGGGGCCAAGAATGGATCCTTGGGCAACTCCCAACAGGTAAGGGAAGATGTGGAGTAAAGTGTAGAGACTGAAAACGGACAGTTGGTGAGATAAGTGGCAAACCTGGAGAGGACAGTGGTACAGAGTCCTATAGATTTGAGAGTTTGCAAAAGGAGGCAGGTGCATGAGGTAGAGGATAACAGAACTCAGAAGTGATTGATTAATGTTGTCCTCATGTAGCTTTTTTTTCCAGTTACAATCTTCCCCTCCTGTTCACCTCTTGTCTACCTCTTCTGTAACTCTTACTATGTTATCTAAATCTGCATATAGACTTATAACAAACCACACTTAGAATAAATCCACACTTCCTAAACACCTCAACAGTGGCTAACACAGCCTTCTGAGGGGTGGTATTTCGAAGTCCACCCCTTGGGTTAGTCCCAGGAGCGTAGGAAATCTAATATGTTTAAAAGGAAGGACCCAGCCCTGGGGTAGTAGGTTCAGAGTGGAGAGAAAAGAACAAAGGGCAGAGGTTGCTGTATGGCAGGGTCCACATGTTGGTGTTTTTGGCTTCTGCTGGACTAGTGCTCATGCTTCCTCAATGCATCACCCTGTGAGTCTGATAGCTTGGTGGGGCAGATTTGTATCAGATTCCTACAACAGTGGTAGACGGAAGAATGTTGGGCCAAGCGCCCCGGATTCCAGAAGCAAGGAGAAAAGGGGACTGCAGTCCTTTGGGCTAGAGAGGTAAGGCACAGATTGTGTGTTTGAACTTAAAACAAATACCAGGCAAGTTTATTTCACAAAACAACAAATCACTGCTTTGCCTAGAACAGGGTTTCCCAAATCCAGTCCTCAAGCATATTTTCCATACCTCCTTACTGGAGCACAGGTGTATCCATTACTGGCTGACACATTGTAACAACCACAGCTGGTAATAATTATTTCTCTTGTGACCTGGAAATCTTTAGGGGGCCATGAGGACTAAGTTTGGAAAGCCCTGTCATAGAAGGTACTGTGTATACTTCCCTGGTATAGTAAGGCACTCCTGGGTGGCCAGCCAGTGCAAAGTGGGTGTAGGTGGGACAGAAAAATCTGGTATCTTCACAAGGAGATTACAATAAAATTCACTCTGTAATTGAATCTTTGCAGGAGTTCAGACAATATGTGTCTATTAGACTAGGTTAACTGTGAGTGTGGTATGGCAGCAAGATACATACAACAACTTAACCGAAATAGTTTAAATATAAAATGATGAGGAATTGTTTTCTTCATTATTTATGACATCCTAAAGTGATGTCTTTGAAATACAGTTAAACTGAGAAACAATTGAATGAGGCCTGAACTGATTATTTCAAAATCTTGCAATCTGAATGTGTACCCAAACCTGTAGCACTCAGTTATATTGCTTGTCATTAGATTTGTATAACAATGTTACTAAAAGTATTTTCTAGTTGCTTCCTTTCCTGCAACATTTGTGTAAATGACTAGTTTTTGTTGTATGTTATGGTGGGTGGCTGTAATGTATTCCTTTTTTTTTCTTTCTCTTTTTTCCAATATTATCTGGTGGACACATGTTGATGTGCCATGCACTCTGTATGCTGCACTTGTGGATACATTTGACTGTCGGGCCATTAAGTAAAAAACATTTTATTTGTGGTGGGTCATTGCTTGAGTGGGCATAGAGTAAGTCGCATGGCGCTTGCTATCCTACCAAAATCCTGATTTTTATCCTGCTTCACACACGGAGACTGGCTAATTTCATCTAGAAGTGCCTTATTGTATGCTCCTGTCCACACTGGACTTGACCAGGTTACCTACACTGAAGTCCCGCCTGTGAAGAGACCGCCGCTGCTGTGGAGCTCCGTCTACAGTGTTCCTGTCATCTCCGAGGGTCTCCGGTCCTGAGCTTCCCTCTCCTCTGCTATTGCTCACAAAGCGGTATTGTGCGTGGCCTAGCTGCTGACGATTCATCTTTCTGCCTGAGTCTCCTGGCATCCTCTGAGGTGGGAAGCAGCCATCTTGACCTGTGGCCAAAGTGAAGAAGTATGGTGCTCCGCTTTCAATTAAACAAGCCATGCTTGATCCAGCTTGCCAGAAACCTGGGCTAGTCACTTACTGCAGTACTGATGGCACATCTCTCCCTACACTCTCTTCTGCCGACATGGGTGGTATCTGAGAGCTTCAGACACCACCCATGGCTCTTCTTCTATTCAGCAGGTTCTTTTGGCTATTAGTTCCTCAGAGAAGAGACTTTCTGGCCATATTGGGGAGGTGCAGGTGGACCTGTCCTTTATCCACCAAGATATGCAAAAGATGTGGGAGCAAGTTGTGGAGGTGGAACAATGCATATCTGTGCTGGAGGATGCTGCTGCACCTGTTCGAAGAGATATCGCATAGCTGACTGCTCAAGTTAATCTCTGCAAGCAACCTTGAAGGGCGCCTATGCTGCAACAATTTACGTTTTGTGGGCATACCCGAAAGAGTGGACGGCTCTAGTACAGAGGTTTTTCTGGAATCCTGGCTGATAAAGGCCTTTGGCAAGGAGGACGCCTTCACTACACAATTTGCAGTTGAGCAGGCTCATCGCCTTCCTCCACAGGCCCCATAGCCTGGGTCTCCGGCCTGCACATTCATAGCCAAGATGTTACATTATCGGGACAGAGATGCTGTGCTTCGCTTGTCCTGGATCAAAGGCCCTCTTAAATACGACAACCACACTCTCTGTCTTCCGTGACTTTGCCGCTGAAGTTCAAAAGAGCATAGTCCAACTCGCTCAGGTGAAGCGTAGACTCCGAGACCTTCAGTTACCGTATACAATGCTGTTCCCTGCACAACCGAGAGTGGTGACTCATTTCTTCTCTACCCGCGAGAGGACTCGGATTGACTGGACCGCAGACGACGAGTGACTCACAGGCGAGATAATGATGTACTCTAGCTATCCCCAATGCTGCTGTAATATAGTGCAGGCTGTCTGCCTTAGATTAAGAGACGGATTGTTATATGAGCAACTATAGATGTATGCAAATATTTGCTTACATTGTTTGGGGATAATATGTTTGAAGAGCCTCCTGCTACAAGTTAGAAGTAGAATAGCTCTTGTTTAGTTAGGTGGGTTAAGTAAGGGTTAGTTATGGGATTATGTGTACCACTGGTTTGTGCCTCCAAGTTAGTTGCAATCTCCCCTCATGCTCCACTGGTGTGTATGGGGGATTTTAATGCAGTTATGGATGCCGGTGCTGACAGGTGGAGACTCCTCGGGCGGTGGATGGTGCTCCATCCCTCTTTGCTGGGTTAATAGAGGATATGGGTTTGGTGGATATATGGAGGGGCCGCTTCCTCACCAGCCAGACAGTTTCTTGTTATTCCTCCTGCATAACACACACTCCCGCATAGACTTGGCTCTGATTTCTAGTAGAATGGCCCCATTGGTCGGCTATATCTCTAGGGGGATATCCGACCATTCCCCTGTGTTGGTCGCTGCCCCTGTCCCACGTACTGGCACTCATTTCTAATAGTTAAACCCATTCTGGCTTATTTTGATGGGGACAGGTAGTGACCTGGTGGCAGATTGGGAGGGGTTCTTTGCTGTGAATGCTTCGACGGCAACACCACCTGTACTATGGGATGCTTTTAAAGCCTTTCTTCGAGGCATCCTGATTAACCAGGTGTAGGGCTGCTAGCGATTTTCTAGAGAGGAGGAGTTGAGATTGGAGCAGGATGTTGTGAATTAGAGCAGGTTTACCTTTCCACACGTACATCTGAAGACCGACTGGTCTGGCTCCATGCACAAAAGGCATGGACTGATCATTTACTGGACAAGCCCTCCCGCCGGCTGCTCTTTTATATGCGTAGGGGGATAAAAACGGTAATTTTGTGGCTTATCCGGCTAGGACTGAGCTACAAAATAACACAATCTCTGCTATAATTGATCTGGTGACACACACTACCAGACTGAATGAATAGCCATTGTATTTTAAGCTTTTTATTCTAATTTGTACACCTCAAAAGCGATTATTCTGCAACTCATTTGTATGATTACCTGGCCAAGGTGCGTCTGCCTACACTGTGGAGGGCGTGGAATGTCTGGAGACTCCCATTACGGTGGAGGAGCTTGAGGCGGCGATAGCATCCTTTCCTTGTAGTGAAGCACCGGGTGTAGACGGCCTGCCTATGGAGCGGTACAAAAAATTTGGTACTTTCTTTAGTCTTACACTACTTGCTCAATATAATTAATTCTTGTGGCGGCTGATTTTCCACTAATACTATATATAAGTATTGTTTGAAACTAGCCTCATATATTTTTCACTCACTTGAATTTAATTTCAAGATATGCTTAACACATTGATATATTTCGAAGACATTTTCTTGTGCGGAAGATAATTCTATTACTCTTGTTTGAAATACATTTCTACAATACATTATTTCTACATGATCCAGCCACAAATAAGTTATTTCTAGGTGATCCAGTCACACCACCGAATATTAATCCCATGATTAATTATCTTCAGGCCAAGACTTCTACTTGCACAATATTGCTCCTGCCTCTGATGGGTAGAGTTAATCTAATAAAAATGGTACTCCAGCCAAAATTACTGTACCCACTCCCCCAATCTTCAGTATATCTCCCGAGATGGCTTTGCTCCAAGATTAACACATTCCTGACATCTCTGGTCTGGGTAGAGGGTGGAGTGGAGCAGATGAGAATCGGTTTTGCCACTCTGTGCCGTTCCCAAGCCTCAGGGGGACTTACTCTTCTGGACCTTCGGGCCTATTGTCTAGTTGCACAAGTGGTGCATCTGAGGGGATGGTTGGTGGCTTCCCCATCAGCTGCCCTTGTTAGTTATCTAGCCAGATGGACTGGTTTTGAGCATCCATCTGTCCAGGCTTTGTTGGGTACCAGAGCATCGGGAGATATTCCACCTCTACTTAGGCAGGCCTTATTGATATAGAATGCACTTCAGCGCATGATGGACTTTGTTGAGTTGGACCCTGATACTCCACTCTGGGTTAATTCTTCCCTTCCTGAGTTGTATAAATTGCTGAAATTTCCTCAATGGCTAGATGCATGGATCACATCCTTGAGTCAACTCTATGCCAACGGCATTCTTAAATCCTTTGCACAACTGCAATCAGAAATTCTACTCTCCTATTCTTTACTTACCTGCAGCTCCGACACGCCCTAGAAGCCCAGTTTGGCAGAATTTCCATTACTTTTGACCTGGCCCCTCTCTGTTCACTTCTGTGACAACCAGGACCATCTCCATTCTATATGCCAATGTCTTTTATCTACTTACTCCCAATGATTTGGGTAGACTGTGGATGAGGTGGGCTTGAGCCCTCTAGATGACGATAACTGGAATGCCATTCTTGACAGTGACAGAGGCCACCCACTTTACTAGGTTTAGGCAGGTGCGGTTATATAAAATACATAGTCTGTTACTCCCCGCATGGGCTGCACCAGATGGGTGTCGGAACTAATTCTGAGTGTCCAAAGTGTAGGGGAACTCCTGCTGACTTCTGGCACCTTCTGTGGGGTTGTCCTGTGGTTGGGGACTGTTGGATGGAGGTGGTGGACGTGATACAGGTATCGGGATACCCTTATTTCCTACGACTTGTGTATTTGGTATCGGAGTGGATTCACTACTTGGTAGCGATGCCACCAGGTACATCGCCAACCTCCTGGTATTGGCTAAGGTTACTATAGCCTGGAAGTGCATGGCCGGTGAGGGACCTAGTTTTCCTGCCTTGGTGGCATTGGTAAACGAGGCTGTGGGACATTAGCCGTTCACCTACTGGTCCAGAAACAATATGCCGGGTCTGGTCTCGTTGGGTGAAGTCGAGATATGCCGCTAGATCCCTGGCAGCAGATTTTGATCCACCTTGAATTTCCCCTCTCTCTCTCCTTTTGCATTTTTCACTCATATAAACATACTCCTTGTGTGTATATGCATCTATTGGATGCCTGGATACTAGGGTCAGGGGATACAGTGTTTGGGGGGGGGAGGAAGGGAATGCTACATCTGTCTGGGCCAAAAGTTACATTGGACATTTACTGGAACTGTATGTTGCTTATATGCTCAACATTTTATATGCATTTTTTGTGCAGGATTATATATTCAACAGAAATGGAACTGTGTGTTGAGTTGTTTTGTATTTGTACTGTCTGAAAATCTGAATAAATTTTTTATTTTATTTGTAATCCGTGTACTTTTTTGTTTCTCTGCAAGAAAATTAAGTGTGACATACAAATCAGTTAAATCGTGCTGTTATTCTTCTTTCTTTCAGGACCAAATGTTATTGAAGCTAAACAATATGGATATGATGCATCTAATATGTCCAAGGTACGCAGTACTTCCTTCTTTTTGCATTCAATATTGTACTCATTTTTAAAACCAACATTATTGTATATGGAGCATTGTCTCTTTTCAGTAGAAAGTAGTGAAATACTCTTGCAGCACTTTTTCTTTTTTTTACCCCATGAACACCTTTTTATTGGGTTTTATTTTTGTATTGTAATTCTGAACATATCCAGTCTCATGCCTAAACTCCCACCGGTCGGCTACCTCTCTTTCTCATCCCTTCTTCCCTTCTCCCCCTTCTTCGACTCCGTCTCCGTTTCTCCCGTCTCTCCGTCTCATCCATGTGTCTGTCTGTCTTCCCCTCCCTTTAGATTGTTCGCTCCTTTGAGCTGGGCTCTCCTACCTTCTGTTTCCATCACTTTTAACTGCGCTCTCCAGCTACTCAGCTCACCTCCTCTCAGTCCCTCTGCCCTCTGTCTCCTCTCGCTTCTCTCCGCTCCCCTCAGTGACTCTCAACCTGTCATCCGTGCCCACCCTCTTGGGCCATAGTTACCTGCCTATACTCACTTTTCCCCTCCCTCCCTCTCTTTCATGCTGTGCCTGAGCCCCCAGAGTTATAGTGCTTACTGTTACTTGTACTGTGCTGTTTCACCTTGTACTGTGCCATTATTTGTCCTTGTACGGCGCTACTGATACTTTGTGGCGCCCTATAAATAAAAATTAATAATAATAATAATAATAATAAAATATTGCAAACTACTAGTTTTGTAACAATGTTAGATTGCCCCCTTCCTTAAAGAATGTGAAATACATATTGAAGCTGCTATTCCTATTTCTGAAGTGTTCTTGCAGGACACTGTTCTAACTGTGCTGGTCATTCTGTTCTTGAGGCAAATGCAATTTAATAATTATAAGCCCTGATAAATGTACTGAATGAAAATGTATTGGTTGCATTTGACAGTGTATTGAACTTTTGAGGTGAACTGCAGTATGAATGGTACCTGCTTAGTTACCAATGTGAACCTTTGTACAGTAAATTGTGTGTTGTGTTCTAATTCTGCTAAGGTCATCTAAACACACAGCATAGGATGGTTAGATGATGTTTTATTAGCACAGATGGTGGTGTTATTTAATTATAACATCTTTGCATTTCTGCTTGAGGTATGTTTGTTTTTGTTTGTCTATCATATTTATTTTATTCTTACATTGTTTTCAAGAGAACTTGCCACTACTGTTTAGTACAGGCTTTTCATTGCTTGTAGCTGTAGCAGAGACTAGTTACGGTCCCTCCTGGGAGGGAGACACCTACAAAGCTTGCTCATTATCCTTCTACCTTCCAGTGCTACTTACAGGTGTAGACCACTGACATGGAACAGGGTAAAAGCATTGGATTCAACTAATGTGCTGGCTGGTCAGTTTAGTGTGTAAATTGGCGTGCAAGTGGAAGTGTTGACCATAGTAACCAATCAAATTCTAGCTATAATTTATCTAGTACATGATAGAAAATTATAGTTAGAATGTGAATGGTTGCTATGTCCAACACTTGCACTTTTTTCCTGTTTAGAAGATTTAAAATTGTAATGTACTTTTTGTGTAAAGACTATAACTGGTAATAAACATGACTAATGGGGTTTTAATTATTTTTTTTTGACCCTTTGCCACTGTTCATGATATCTAGTTGAAGACTTCATCCTATTCCATCAGCAGCTTAATTGAATTTCTTTACATTTTGTAATTTTTGCTTACTTGTACAACACTCGGTGTTGAAGAAAATTGCTATATAAATATGATCAATATTTGTATGTGGTAAGCAATGAATGCTTTCAGTTGCATATCACAAGCGTTGACTAATTGTGTCGTACCTTATAAATTGTCTTTAATGTTGTATCCAGCCAGTTTCAGTTATGCACAAATATTTAGCTTTTACAAGTGGATTTAGTGTTGCATTATTAACAGTGATCTGAAAAATAGACATTATTTTCCTGTTTTACTCCAGGCAGGAAAGTTTCAATTGCAATCCCCAATCTTGTCTACTTACAACCAACAGCTATGGCTAACGTGTAGAATTGAACTAGATAAGTCCGATGGTAAGTGATGCAATTTAATGTGTAATTTATCTATTTTAAAATCCCCTGCAATTACAACATTGCTCCCAAAAATGTAATACATGTTGCGGGGTCTTGTAACCGGCTCCCACACTTAACTTGTCAGTACTAATTTCATGCAGGCTTCTGTGTTTTTTTTGTTTTTTTTTTGTTTTTACAACTCTGCACTTGTGTCGGTACCCAGAATTGCTCGCTAACCTGCTTTCTTCTATCCCTCTATCCCTCTATCCATCACTTTCTTATCAGCGAATATGATCACTCTCTTCACATTTTATGAAGGACGTGTAAAGTTTGATACAATACCCATGAGATCTGCAAAGCTTTGAATATGTCACTTAAGAGACATCTAACAATAGCATTGTTTTAAAATATATATATATATATATATATATATATATGTGTATGTGTGTGTTTAATTTTTGCTTTATGCTAATGAAACTGGCAATTTATCAATTTACAATACCTTCTTACATAATGACCTATTTATCTCTGCAGACTCCAGTTTCCAAAACAATTTTACAATGTCTGTGAAAATACATGGTGTGACTCCAGATGCAACTGTATCCTACGTTGATAACAAAGAACACATTCGTCCTAGAACAATTAGCTGTGCACAGGTACTTTTTGCTCTCTCCAAGTGCTTGACTAAAAGCAGCACATATTCAGATTGTGTGGGTCAACAAAGGAGGTCACATTTACCTACATATTAATCTATGTCTTATGGACCTTTTTGTATTTTTTAATTATTAAAATTGTGCCCTAATGTAAAATCTGTGGGGGGGGGGGGGGGGGGGGGGCTGTGTTTTTGTTTTTTTCCCCCATGTCGTTGAACCCCCTCAAGTTAGTTCCTGTTATTTGTCTTTTCTTTTTTTTTAAGAAAAATAAATATATATATATATATATATATATAAATATATATATATATATATATATATATATATATAATATATTTGCATTATGCACACTTTAATGAGCCATTTCTCAAAGTAACTCCGCTTTGATTTTTCTCTTATAGCCAAATTATATAAATATGGCATGAATTGAACAATATAAGGTTGTTGTTGTTTTCTTCTGAGTTTTTTTCCTTTTTTTTTTTAATTTTTTTTAACCACTTAATTACCTAATTCAGTCCAGTTTAATGTAAATGGGAAAGAAGTGGAAAATATTGCAGCAGAGCAGTGTATCCCGGGTGACGTATTGGATGGTATAGTATTATCCATAAATATGCAAATAAGGAGACTGTGTTGGAGAAATGGCTCCATGTGCATAAATTCGTAGGGCAACTAGCAGACAGCTACTTTTTTAGCGAGACAGTCTGTGAAAAGGTTTTTATTGACGTAATAGAAGACTAAGCCACTCCATCTAAAATACATAAATGCATCTGGTCATATTCAATAATACTGTATGCTTGTTTGGAAGCACCATGACCGAGCTTAACTTGTTTTATACCGTGGATGCACAGGTCTTCAGTCCTTTTTCTATTTCTTTTTATTTTTTATTTTTGTGTCTTTTAGAAATGTGATGAAATTATAGTGGTTCATCTGGGATACTTGAATTATACAAAGTATCAGCTTACTGTTCGCTTTGAAAATTTAAACCAGTTGAAATACACCATATCGGCAGTCACCTTTACAGTGAGTATATGCAGATACACATTATTTTTCTATATTTTATTGTTTCATAAAGAAAGTGCAGTGTGTGCAGTGTGTTTTGCAATATAAGCGGACTATTGATCTGTCCACGTGTACCCAGACAACAGGCATTTACATGATGTAATGCATTGAATAAATGTTTTATGAAGCAATCGATTGATAAGACACATTAACACATTGCTTAGCTTTTTTGTCCTTTAATCAATGCCTATGTAATCCCTCCCTTACTATCTCAGTTTTGTCTATTTATGTCTCACTCCTAAAGCAAAATACCTAGATCTAGACAAATACAGCAAATCAAGCAAATACAGTGACTTTTTTACCCCTCTAATCTAATTTCTGTTAAATCAATATGTGACTGTGTTAGCACTGCAAGATAAGAATTGAAACACATATATACACACAATACATGAGAAGGTGATTAAACATAGTTATCACTCTCGGTGGGCTGTTCTGCTCATTCCTCCTTAGACAGATCAGTTGTATGCTGTGAGCTGACACAAACTTATTTGCTCCTGTGCCGCTGATTTCCCTACCTATGTGTACAGCTCAGCACTTCCTGGTTGGGCGGTCACATGTTCGTGGCTGGGAGGTGGCATATGCAATCTGCAGACTATATAAAGCTCACCTGGACACTGCAGCCTTGTCAGAGCAACAAGTCTGGCTCTCCCTGTGTATCATGTGCTGTTTCTGGTGTTTCCTTGTGTATGACCTTTTGGCCTGTTTAACCTTTGCTTCTGGATCTGCTGCTGCCTGTGTATCCGACCCGTCTATCCTTGTTGACTACTCTGCTACCTGTGTATCTGACCCGGCTATCCTTATTGATTACGCTGCTGCCTGTTCACCTGTGTATCCGACCCGGGGACTCTCCTGAGAGTGGTGTGTCCTCAGTGTATCCAACCCGGAGTTACACTGTATAGCGCTTGGATTCGTCTGGATGTGCTGTGTTTCTTCAGATAACTGATCCTGCTCCTCTATGCCGTACTACACTACCTCTACAGTGTATATTCTCCTCACCAACCGTCTGTCACCTATCACGTCAGTGGGCTAACCTAAGGACCGCAACCTGCGGGCCTCAGGCAGCAAGATCCATCCCGCCTTGCGGCGGTTCTTGGTGAAGACCGGGGGGTTCGTTACACTCTGTGCCTTAGGAAGGTGAGCGCTAACACTGACTGATAGAAAACTCCCGAGAACCGTAGCTTGAGCATTGTGTAAGAAGGTGGGGGAGACAACTCGCCAACCTTATGTAAACTGTTTAGTGTGATAACTTTTTTTTTATAGGGAAAGTAATTGAGCTATAATACATGAGACAGATAATACAGTGTTAAACAAGGTAACATTTAGAAAAAGACACTTTGAAGTGGCCATCATATGCCATGTTGTATCTAACCTAAGTAATGGCTGCTTCAGTGCATTTGTATTTGTTGATTTCAAAAGCCTGGTGAATTTCACTGGGGATTAAAGGTCATCTTAGCCTCTTTATTGCTTATGTGACCCTTACGCTGTCACCTGCCCCATACCACTTAAAGACTCCCATGAAAACCAGAACAGTTGGAGGCAGACTTAAATCAAAGGAGACCACAAGCAGTGCATGTCAAAAAAGGTGCTGCCAGTTCTAATATTTTCCATATTTTGTTGATCCTGGAGATGACATTGAATATTTCTGTATTTCAGTGTGCCCAATGTTATATATGTGCAGTATAATATGCATGTATGCTCGCCTATGTAATGCATAGATAGTAACATTTTTAATTTCACATCATTTGTCTTTTGCTCCTCTTCAGTACTGTGTTGATGTGCCTATTGGAAGCCTGAGTTTATAACCTATGGGCAGGCAGTTACACTACTCTCTGCTATTTCCAGATAATAGATCGACTTTTACTGTGGATGTATTTTTAGCGTAAAGACAGCAACCATATCTCAATAAATGTCAGTGAAATGCCTTAATTGTGAAATACAACAATTTAAATGGTCTGTCTTCCAAGCCCACTTTTTTACGTTTCCATGGTCCTCACTGAACCTGTTTAAAATGTGACAAAGATATACATAACTGGTGTCATTAGGGACTCAGTATTATATGTGTTGCGGGGTTAATATCAGGAATTGTTTCGAATTCTGTATACTTGTTGTATTTTGGTTGATATTATACAGTACAGTTTGTAATGTGCAGCATAGACCAGTGGTTGGTGGTTTATGGACTGCATATGACATTTGAAGAGAAACGTTTAGATCGCATTTCGAAGTCTTCATATGGCCCAAATATTAGTTTAATCAAAAGAAGATCCAGCACTAGAAAGAGGGAAATCAATAAAATGGAGTAAGATAATAGGGGGTTCAGAGGTAATGACCAGACCATCAAATGAGCACTGTCCCTATGTAGACAGAATATCTGCAGTTGTGCATAAATGCATAGATCCATATGTAATTTTCAATGAAGTTGAGATGTATTGTATGTCTGTATCAATTGGGACCTTCTTGTTTATATACGGTCACATATATATGCCCACATAATAATTGAGATAACATTCAATATATAGGTAAATAGTGGATGACTCGGCCCTAACTGTATATGTAATTGAATGGATATGGATAGAAGTCCAAATGGAAATAGTTTGTAAATTTGAAACACAATTGTGAACTTTTAATGCCTAAAACCAACAGACAGGGGGGGAGGGGGGGGGGGTTGTCATTCTAGATAAACAGGATTGTATCAAAGAAGCCTCAACTCTACTAGGAGTTGCAGACGCATATTAACCCCTGATTTCAGATCCTATGACCATTTTTCAGGAACAACTACAAAAACTTCTCAAAAGCATAGGTCTCGGAGCTGGCATTCATCATCATCTATATTTCTTTAGAGAGGCATTCTAGCAAAAAAGGAATCTGAATTTCTTAATGTCAATCATCCTATCGTTCCTGTATTCTAACACCTGCCCAAGATCCATAAGAGTTTTCACAACCCAGCCAGTTGTCCTATTATTTCAAGCATTAATTTACTTACTGCAAAAATGTCTTAAAACATTGGGGGGAATTCAATGCCGCCAGATTTAGCACAGTGTTAAATCTTACCGTTATTACGGTAAATTTAACCCGGCTTTCTGCTCGCAGCTCAGGGAGCTGCAAGCAAAAATCCGGCGTTGAATTTACCGTAATAATGGTAATAGTGGACAGGCCGCATTACTTTTTACAGTAACGCGGCCAATTGAATTCCCCCCCATTGAAACAAACAAAACAGCCCTCAAACCTTCAGGACACCACCCAGATATTACAAATCCTCCAAGACATCACTTTGAAAGAAGATTACTTCACACAAGATAACACTATCAACCCAGACCAAGTTGGATTTATTCTAGATAATATTAGCTTCATTCTCAAGCATAACTACTTTTGGTTTCAGGACCACTTCTTCCTACAGACTAGATGCACTGCCGTGGGGACCAGCTTCGCCCCGAGTTATGCCAATCTCTTTATGAGTAAATGGGACGATGAAACCATCTGGTCCGACCAAGGCATTGGGGCGATCCTGGCCCTATGGAGAAGATATGTAGATGATATCTTCCTCACTTGGCAAGGAAATGAAACCTCTCCTGGAATACATGGTCAACCTGAATAACAATCCTTACCAGTTAAAGTTCACTACCGAATGCAGTAAAACAGAAATTGATTTCTTGGATCTAGTAATTTATGTACACCGCAACAGGTTAGGAACCAAAACCTATTATAAACAGGTAGACGTAAACAGCTATATTATTGCCATGAGTAACCATCATCCTCACTGGCTTGCGACTATTCCTATAGGTCAATTTAAGAGGATTAGAAGGAACTGTTTAGATATTGGATGTTGCAGAACATAAGGTGAACATTTTTAAAACACAGTTTAAAGAAAAAATTATGCGATCAAGGTCACCTAGAGAAAGCGTTCACAGATGTAGAAAATCTAGACAGAAATGATTTGCTAAGCTACAGGAATAAAACAGACACAAAATCAGAAGCTAAAGTTTATTTTATAACAAAGTATAATAATTCAGCGTTTGAAGTTAAAAATATTCTCAAGAATAATTGAAGGATTCTCTTGCAGGATGAGGATCTTAGAAAAATTCTACCTTCACAACCTGATGTAGTGTTTAAAAATGAAAACAAAATTAGTTAAAAATGTTATTAAACCCAAACATAAGATACAAACATGTTTAACAACTATTGGGGAGCAATCTGGTGTCTACTTCTGCGGTCGTTTCATTGGATGAACATTAACAATCTCCAGAAGTATAAGTATATATGTGTGTGTGTGTGTATATATATATGTATATGTGTATATATATATATATATATATATATATATATATATATATATATATATATATATATATATATATATATATATATATATATATATATATATATATATATATATATATATATATATATGAGAGAGACACCACAAAAGGGGGCGCGTAACCCACTTCTGTATACAAGGTCACTGGACAAAGATAATGCTTGAAAAAATGTTATGATATACACAAGGTCCAATTTACAGGCGGCAGCCAGTCCCAAAAACAGACGGTGAATCTGGAATAACTAAAAAGGAATAAAAAAAACAGGGCGCCACATAGTGTATTACCACAATATATTAAGCAACAATGTGAGAGAAAATGAAGTATGATAAAATAGATTCACACTAAGATTATATTTTGTAACTCTCAGAGTGAAAGTAAAGCCAGAATGGTGATTAGATATAAACACTCGTGTAAACACACTGTATCCAATCCCAGATAAGATCACCACTAATAATGTTTCAGCGTACCAGATATAAAACCTTTTGGGTTTGTCTGTGTAGCTGGTGATGTCTCCAACACTGCTAAGTGCCTCCAATGCTGACACTCCTCATTAGAAGGGGACTCGCTGGATACAGCTGGGACCTCAGAACCATAAATGCAATAAAAAACTAAAATAGTATAATACTGTATGATACAGATTTTAATAGTAAAAAGTAAGTATCAAACTTACATAAAACCAAATATGAAGTGTATTAAAGTAATTCTATTGTTTTCAAATAAGCATTGCATAGGCAATTGTATTGTTTCCAACGCACAAAGTGATTTATTTTAGCAGATGTAAAATGTTAACCGTTCGATACATGATTATAATATACAGTACAGCCAATACCAAAAGATACATACCGCTGCGCTCCCATGGGTACCGGTGGACAGTAGTTCACCCTTGAATACTGTGGTTAGAGAAGACTGAAGCTAGTGGGAGCGCAGCTATTTTATTTTATATATATATATATATATATATATATATATATATATATATATATATACATATATACACACACACACACACACACACACACACACACACACACACACACACACACACACACACAGTCACACAGTGTTACAGAGTGAACAATGCAGATGACGTGGCTTGCTTCTATAGGTCCAGACTTCGGGTAGATCCAGGGTAAACAGGTCATAGGCTAGTTCACACAAAAGAATCCAAAGGTGGGGGTCATCTCTCCAGGGGATGTGCTCCTTTCTTCCCGCCAAGTCTCCAGTTACAACTAGTCTATTAGCATTTTATAGTCGGCATCATATTAAAGGTTTATTCCCTAACATCAATAACTAGAGTATGCAATGTGCGATCTCTTCGCCGAATGCACTGGACAGCTGCTGATGTATAGGGGATTAGAATGATATCAGACATGACACATTTCCTATAACCTGAACCTTAAATAACACTGAGGTGTACATATAATCATAATATATAAACTAATAATAAACTAAATACTATCTGCTCATAAATTACTGTAGAATGGATTCAACATGAATATGAATTATATAAATAACTAAATGTTGTAATGCGAGTGTGTACGTGCGTATTTTACCGTGCGATCGTAGCGTGGCATACTGAGTGCAATCGACCAATAAAACAATATTAACCAATATACTTTCGTTCATCCAATTATACGACTTTGACAAGTGCATATAATGGTATCTTTATGGTACTCATCTAGGATGTGTTCAAACTCGCGGGACATATAACAGTCAGTTCTTAATAAGTCTCCACGGCAATCACACTGCGTTCATACCACGATATCCAAATGTGAATGGTAATAATCCTCAACGCGTTTTGTCCATGTAATAAAAGGACTTTATTGAATATTTTCATCCTGATGGAGTAGATGTAATAGCGGAGCCTGCATTTATACTCTTTGGCGCCATATTGGGACTCTCACCCTGAAGCATGCTGCGTCTAGCCACGCAAGCGTGATGACCTGTATGGATGCGCTCCGTGAGCCAGCACATGCGCATTTACAAGCTGGAGTCTCAATGACTCGTATTAGAAAATCAAGCCCAAATTCAAACTAGATATCGGCATGGATAAGGCATGGATGCGTACCTTAAACTGTTCAGACCAATTATATTAGAAACAGATACAAAATATATAAAACTATATGATAATACATTGTGAATATGCCTGAAAGAATCACTGTTATATATAACACATGCACATAAATAATCAACAATACAATATGTGGAATATTCCCACAGTGACATAAAAAGAAAAAAGCAAGATAATGGCAAATGGAATATTGTCCATCAAGAATAAACTATTTAGCGTACCACATAATATTAGAAGTACATATGCATAATATCTAACACACCATACTAAAACATAAACCTGACCTCAAAAGTGATGAGGTCTAAAGTAGAAACAATCAACTAATGACTAAAGATGAGTAATGTGTGTACACATTTACATATATACATGATAAATTGTTAATGGGCATATAGTGATGCCCCACATCTAACTGCAATAAAGGCATTACCGTGAATACACAAATGTGTGTGTGGTAGTGAATATCATAACATATAAGTGATACAAATAGGATCAAAAATAGTATACATGCGATGGATAGACATGTAAACAGATCCAAAATTAAAAAATACAAGAGGGAAACTAACACCATATAGAATCAGAGCGACTAACATGTATATTCTATATAAAGTTGCATAACCAATAAGATTCACTATGAACCTCTGCAGAGCTTTTATAAGAACGGGGCCATCTCCTAATTATCATTAAGTCCAAATGGAGTGAGGGTTTTCAGTGTGAATATCCAGTACATCTCTCCTTGGGATAATTTCTTATGCAGATCACCTCCTCTAGGGCCAAGTTCCACTTTTTCTATGGCCATGAATTTGAAAAATTGGGGGTCTGCTTGATGTTTCTCTGAAAAGTGTCTGGAAACAGAATGAGTGAGTACTTTTATTCTTTATGTTCCTGACGTGTTCTTGTATGCAGAGTTTTAATACTCTCTTGGTCTTTCCTACATACTTGAGACCACAATCACATTCAAGAAGATAAATAAATGAAGAAGACAAACAATTAAGTCCTTTTAATATGGAACTTCTCACTTTTACTTGAATTGTAGAAAATTTTACTGATGGGAGGCGAATATTTACAAATACTGCAATGATTGCAGCGGACACTGCCTTCAGTATTCAGAAATGAGGAAGAAGGAGTAGTAATGGGGCACTCTCTAAGTCTACTAGGGGCTAGAATATCTTTAAGATTGCGGCTTTTTTAAAAAATTATATTTGGTTTAGCAGGAAGTATATATATTGAGCAAAAGTTTTGAGAATGACACAAGTATTGGTTTTCACAAAGTTTGCGCTTCAGTGTTTTTTGGCATTTTTGTAAGACGTTGCTATGGTATACTGAAGTAAAATTACAAGCATTTTATTAGTGTCAAAGGCTTTTTTTTGACAATTGCGTTAAGTTTATACAAAGAGTCAATATTTGCAGTGTTGACCTTTTCTTTTTGGAGATCTCTGCAATTCGCCCTGGCATGCTGTCAATCTATTTCTGGGAAACATACTGACCGCCGCCCATTCTTGCCTAATCAATGCTTGGAGTTTGTCAGAATTTGTGGGTTTTTGTTTGTCCACCCGCCTCTTAAGGATTGACCACAAGTTCTCAATGGGATTAAGGTCTTGGGAGTTTCCTGGCCATGGACCCAAAATTTCGATGTTTTGCAGCTGAATCAACTTTAGGAGACTGTCCTGGCGCTTGCTGAACGTTGTTGGGCGACTTGAAGCCGCCTTCACAACTATTGAACCTGTCATCTTGAAGTTCTTGATGATCCGATTAATGGTTGATTTAGGTGCAATCTTACTAGCAGCAATATCCTTTCCTGTGAAGCCCTTTTTGTGCAAATCAATCATGACTACATGTTTTCTTGCAGATAACCATGGTTAACAGAGGAAGAACAATGATTTCAAGCACCACCCTCCTTTTAAAGCTTCCATCTGTTATTCTAACACAGTCAGCATGACAGTGATCTCCAGCCTTGTCCTCGTCAACACTCTTGCCTGTGTTAATGAGAGAATCAGTGATCTGATGTCAGCTGGTCCTTTTGTGGCAGGGCTGAATTGCAGTGGAAATGTTTTGGGGAAAAAGTTAATTTTTAAGGCAAAGAGGGACTTAGAAATTAGTTACAGTTCATCAGATCACTCCATGACATTCTGGGGCATATTCAAATTACCAATGCAGCAGACTTTGTGAAAAATATTTCTGTCTTTCTCAAAACTTTTGGCCATGACTATATTGTGTGTGTGTGTGTGTGTGTGTGTGTGTGTGTGTGTCAAAAGAAGGTCCCATTTGATATAGACTGTTAAAGTAATAATTGAATTTTATTCTGCAAAAGAAACTTTAAGAATAAAAATGAATATCATTGTTTATTTACAAAATAAAAGCTTGCGCTGTGATAATATTATCAGTACAAATTTCAATCTCTGAAATTCTGCCCGTCCAAAGACTAGACAGTTCTTTTTGTAGTAACAAAAGTAGGTTGTATTACAATTTACAAATGACGTATTACAATTGGCTGAGACGGCATATAGGCGTCTTGGTCCTTTAGGCTCTGCTGTATACAATGGAGATTTTGGAGAAATTCTTGCAAGAGTCTTTGTTCACCAACTCTGAATAGAAACATCTGTTTTTTTAATTCACTCCTTCATTTCTGCTCATATTCCTCATCAGCTCACATGCAAGGATCCAATTGACAATAAAACCACAACAAATATAAATGATATACTAAAATAAGATAAAACAATGTAAATATTTTCATGCTAAAATAAATTGACTTCATCCAAAATATCTTTTTGACAAGACATACATCTCGGATTCAGTAAAGTTTATATATGGATCTATGCATTTAGGTACAACTGCAGATATTCTGTCTACATAGGCACAGTGCTCATTTGATTGTCCGGTCAATACCTCTGAACCCCCTATATCTTACTCCATTTTGTTTTATCTATTTTATTGATTTCCTTTCTTCTAGCGCTAGATCTTCTATTTTCATCATCGGTTACTTATATAGCACCACTAATTCCGCAGCGCTGTACAGAGCACTCATTCACATCAGTCTCTGCCCCATTGAAGCTTACAGTCTAAATTAATTTATTTTGTTTTATATGTGTAAGTTTTAGGCTTGGACAACCTATAGATCTACTGCTGTTCTATTGTATACATGCAACACAATCTTAGAGAATACCGGTGCCAAATAGTGGTTCAATCTGTGTCTGACTTGTTGGAAGACTTCACCATTCGATCACAGACTAATTTGCTGCATATACTATGTGAATGTATGGCACCAACTTTGTTCTAGCACAATCAAAGAAGAGCAAATAGGAGACATTACTAAGGAGGGCCACATGCTGCCTCTGGTTGCCTTTTAAGTAGCGTAGAGACCACCACATAAAAGCTGACTTTGTCCAATTACAAAGTGTTGTTGTCTTAACAGTTGTCTGTTTGCTTCCTTCTAGTGGAAAACATACAACCCAACCTTTTCACAAGTGGAGATCTGGTTTCGTTTTGTGTTTGTGGTTCTCACATTCATGGTGACTGTAAGTACATAACATTAACACAGAAGCAAAACATGAATAAAGCAAGTAAGAATAAGCATTGTATTATAGATCTGATATTTAGAAGACCTGTCTGATGTAAGTTAAATTACAGAGAGAATACACATATATGAATACTTTGTGTTATGGCGGATGAATACATGGGCATTATTGTGACATGATGGAAGCCTGTGCCACCCTGTCTGCTGTTGCTGGGAACCGGCTGGGCTTACTTTGCCACTGTTCCCTTTTGTTATCCCAAATGCGCCCTCTTGCCGCAATAGGAGGGGCTTACAAATGTTGCTACCACCGGACTCCTTTCCGGCTTGCAGTACCGGGTTTCTTCTGGGTAACTGACGCTGCTAATGTATCCCTTGCAGGTGAACTTGAACATACATGGTACATGTGATTCACTGAGTGCTCAATTGTTTTACTAGCCTGACTGTGCACCACATGTATGTAGTTTAAGGGTTTGCAAAGTTATTCTGCTCCATTAAAGTGAAACTGCAACTCATACACAGTGAAACTACAGAGGCATGAGACTTTAAGATCTACTTTGTGTAGGTATTGGGTCTATCTGAAAGGTTCCTCAGTTATTCAGATGTTTTAAAAAAAAATATATAATTTTTTTATGGATGCAAATGCTTGAATATGTAAATTAAAATTTGTCTGTGGGAGATTTTCAAATCTAATCAACTGCAGTTATGTGGGATACAATATTTTGGTGAAACACTCTAATGTCAGATGAATATATCACTGCACCTTAAAGATTGCATAAAAACAGCGCAACACCTGAAAGATAAAGGAATGCCTTTATGACGTAGACATCTATAAGTAAGCCTCTTCCTTGGCTCAGCATTTGCCAATACATAATACTAGTGTTGCAATGTAGCTTTTCTAGGAATTTGAATGAATCTGCATAATTAAATGCAATGTAGATAACACAATTTAAGTCTGCAAAAATCTGTTTTGAGTGTTATGCTACAAATTTGTATACCCCAGTGTGAAATATTGAATTACATTTAAATTTTGGTTCAAAATTATTCTATCTTTGTGTACAGCTAGAACATATGACTGTAATACAAACACAGTGCACACCTTGTGACTGCACACACCAACTTAATTTCCCAGTGCTTGCACAGGACTGAATCTCTTCCTAGGTTCATGTATAGTAATAATCCCCTTTGCTTCATTCCACCATCCCTCTACAGCCATTTAAAGATGGTTAAGAAAATTAATTTGCATGTTATGTATTCTGTAGTACCACCTAGTGTTTCATTTGAGAAATATTTTGTACTCAGGGGTATAGGAACCAGAGGGGCAGTTGCGCCCCCCCCCCCCCCAATGATTTTGTTGGGTGGGTAAAGACTGTGTTTTGTCCCCTCATGAACTTCTACACAAGAGTCTTAGGGGCATATTCAATTAGCTTTTGGAATCGCGGTAACGCGCCGGAACAGCCGCGAAACGTAATACACGGTATCGCAATAACGTGGATTTTCGTTCGCAGCCCATAGGGTTCCAAACGAAAATCTGCGTTAATGCGGTACCGTAATACCCGCAAGAACGCGCACTTTTCGCGGCAACGCGCGTTACCGCGAATCCAAAAGCTAATTGAATATGCCCCTTAGAGTCTTCATGCTACTTTCTGAAGTCATGGCATGTGTTCTAAACTTTTTAAAATGATTGTCTTAGTACAGTGTTGGCTAACCTGTGACACTCCAGGTGTTGTGAAACTACAAGTCTCAGCATGCTTTGCCAATATATAGCAGCTTACTGCTGGAAGGGTATGCTGGGACTTGTAGTTTCACAACACCTGGAGTGTCACAGGTTAGCCAACACTGTCTTAGTATAACTTCCTTTTTAGATTACCTTTAGTATGGATTTCATACAGATTGATTTGTTTATGAATGAAACACTTTTTTTAAATAAACATTGAATAAATAAATAAACTGCATTGATGATTAACAACTATTCACTTTACTTTTACCCTGAATTTTGTGCGGTGCGTCCAGTAATAAACATGAAATATAGCAATTTAAATTTGTATCACATATCATACCAGTGAGGCAGTGACTATAGATTTAAAAATACTCCTAATTAAATGGCATCAGGCTGTCAACGAAATTGAATAAAAACTAGGTTGACTATGAAAAATGTACATTTTTAAGATGAGCAATTGAATTTATCATTCTAACGGCTATTGTACCAACTGGTAATTAATAATAATTAAAAATGTATAAAACATAAATCCTGAAACACTGACAAAAATTTGGGAGTCTTTGTATATCTACAGTCACTGTTACAACTGTCGTAAAACGAGATGCTAAAAGTCAGAAAAAGGGCCTCCAAGCCCTATAGTGGTCCTTGGCCTTTTGCCGCCCCATGTAAATTTTCGTTTCTACGCCCCTGTTTGTAGCATGTAGATGTTATACTAGAATGTCTCCTAGGTGGGCTTTTTCTCGCAGCTGAGATCAAAACTATTAATTTCAATGTTGGGGAATCATGTGATAAGTGATAACCTTGCTCTATTCTGATCGCATTTTCTTTCTCTCAGCTATACATGTTCTAATGTATGGTCCAGAATTTATCCTTTTAGGATTCTTTAAAAAAGAATCGCAGCAATTGGGCAATATATCAACACGTGTAGCCATAAAAAAACAAAACAAAAAATGGTGTCTGACAATAATCCAATCTAAATTAATCAGATCAATGCTGGTAAATTTGTTTGACATATGACCACTATAATGCTGTTGCATCTTGTCCAAATTCAACATTCATTGAGCTGCAAGATTAGTCAATCTTGTGCCAGTTTTAAACTAACTAAAAAACATCTACATTTAGCAAGATTGTATGTGTTGTCTGTAAACTTTATTTTACTATAGCCCTAAAATAACAGACATGACAGACAAACTGCATAATAAAAAACATGGAGGGTCTGATTCATCAACAAATGCAAAGTGAACACAATTTTTCTTTCTTTTTTAATGGCAGTTACATGCACATACGCCTTTCACAAAAAAAATCTTATTTTATTCACATGTAATACATATAGGGCAGTGGTTCTCAAAGTGTGTGCCGTGGTGATCTTGCAGGGGTGCCTCTGCCAGGGCCATTTGTAAGCAATGTAGGCGACTTCTTGGTAAATATTTTGGCTTAGGGGTGCCTTGAAAAAATTATGGAGACCCTAAGGGTGCCTCGAACTGAAAAAGTTTGGGATCCACTGATATAGGATGTTCTTAATGCCTACTGTAGATAAAATGCAATCACATGTTCTGACATGCATATGCGTCAGTCATCTCTATCAATTAGCACTTGCACCCGCCCTGTAGCTAGTGCACGTGATACATCATCATCATTTATTTATATAGCGCCACTGATCCCGCAGCGCTGTACAGAGAACTCATTCACATCAGTCCCTGCCCCATTGGAGCCTAGTCTAAATTCCCTAACATACACACACACACACAGACAGGCAGAGAGAGAGAGACTAGGGTCAAATTTTGATAGCAGCCAATTAACCTACTAGTATGTTCTTGGAGTGTGGGAGGAAACTGGAGCACCTGGAGGAAACCCACGCAAACACAGGGAGAACATACAAACTCCACACAGATAACGCCATGGTCGGGAATTGAACTTATGACCCCAGCACTGTGAGGCAAAAGTACTAACCACTTAGCCAGCGTGATGCCCATCTAAAAATCACGTACCTGAGATGCCCACAGTTTAAATTGGACGAATGTGCGTGTGCTCTACCTCGGCACGCCCTTACTGTACATACTCCTCTTCCCCCCCACCCCTGTTCCGCCCTTCAAATCGTTAGTCAGAAGAGTCATATGTGTTGGATCTTGTATTGCACACACTTACATTTACTGGTGTACAGTTCTTTTCTGAGCATGCACAGAGCAATTTCATGCAAAATATTGTTTGAAACGGGACTTGCATTCCTTAAAGAAACAGGCCAACAGTAGCTACTCTCTCTATATCTATCTATCTATATATCTATCTATCTGGGAGATGGAGACCAATTTATATTTTATTAAAAAAAATAAGTCCCTCAACTCCTGTGGTTGTGAACCCGTCCTACTCTTCTCTTTTTTTTTTTTTTTAAGATTTATGCTATATTATTAACCTCTACTTTCATCCTCTCAACAATTGCAAATTTACAAGAGCACAAACGTATTAGGCAGGTGGTGCTTTTATACAGAATGTTTTGGTAAAATCGGCGGATTTTGTTCCAGTGCTCCATTGAGGATTGTTTCACCAGTGGTCTACAGGGAAGAAATCCTGAAAATGATATTGAAACATTTACCTCTTTGCCTTTCTTTTCCCGTTTGTGCACGTCGTCCATTGTATTTGCATCAATATTAAGAACTTGCTTTTTTTTATTACTGTAATTCCTGTAAAACTTGTAGGATTTTTATATAGATGGTTAAATAATAGCTTGTTTAATAACATGTTACACATTTTGTTTGCAGTGTCTATTTGCACACTCCCTTCGAAAATTTTCAATGAGAGACTGGGGCATTGAACAGAAATGGATGTCAGTCCTTTTACCCCTTCTACTTCTCTACAATGGTATGGAGTATTCCTCATCACTAAAGTTTCTCTCTGTCAATGCTGAGCTCATAGTGGTCAGATTCGGCCCTCTTCCCCAAAGTAATATAGTGCATTCACCAGCATTTTGCTTGTAATGTGATATAATGCCTATCCTGGCACCCACCTCCCCTTGTTTGACAATTCACCACTTCTGAGATATATGGTGCCCACCACTGAACTATGGAGCATTAAGTAGCGATCATGTATAGGACAGGAATAAGGGGCATCTGTTTGGTATAAAGTTGGGTCGTAGTCCCTATAACACATGTTCATAACAATGCCCCATGTCCATATGAATTTCATTTTGGTTCTTCCGCTAACACATTATGCATAAAGCTAATCTATTTCTCTGTCTTTAACATTTCTTTGAGACATAAATTATTCCAATATCATAAACAGTGTGAACACAGTGAATAATGTAAATGAATCTTCCATTTTGCCCATAATTTTGGATTAACTTCAGGACTACGGCGAGACTTTATATAAAAGCAGAGCACAATTACAGGTGCCTGCGTATAGTCCCCTGTACTGTGAATTATGCTCAGATAACACAGCACAATTTGCAAATTACGGCCATTTTTCTGTTATCCTGTGTAATGTAAAATGTCATATACAGTTCCTTTATATAAAATGCCCAATTTTCATACTTTGTTTAGCTCTTGTTGGATTGGATATTTATTTAAAGGGTAGCTCCACTTGTAAAGGCTAACAAAATGATTTGGCCCAATTAAATAATTATGCTGGGTACTACACCTTTCTGAAATAACGCCATTTTTCAATCTATTTTTTTTGTTTTGCTGAAATAACTACTTATACTTGGAATAGGACTTGTACCCAAAGATTGCAATTGGAAGACTCTGATATTGCTCACTAGTGGACTAGAAACAAAATGTGGACTTCCATGTTTCCATGGTTACAAGTTTTGCTAATGAGTGTCAGGTATTCACAGCATGTCTTTCAAATGGCAGCAACAGCCATGTCTGTGTTTCAATCTCCAATGTTGATAGAACACCTATATCAATTTTTAGCAGTTATTCCAGTAAATTGTAGAATCCATTTTATTTAGGAAAAATTATTTTCATACTGGTGTCACTATTGCTATATATGTTTATAAACTGGTTCAGTCACAAACTAAACATTCAGCTTTAAAAACAACAATGACCGCTAGGCTATTAAAAAGTGCTAAACTCATAAACTATCAATTTTTATTTATTGGTTCTTTTTAATTATGTAAATGCCACTCTGGTCAGCACTGCCCTGATTCTGACACATTCTGGCTAGATCACACCTCAGCTCAGCACGTGCTGATTTCAAATCTCACTCTGTGGAGCTCAGCCCCACTCTACCCAATCTTGCCGCTGTCACCCTGAGTCTGCTGCCTGCCGCGCGCTGTACAGATGTGTGATCTTTCAGTAATGTACAGGCGGCGCTTCCAACAGTGGCTCCCATATAATTAATCATTTATTTATGAAAAAAGCTTTTCCTTCCTATTCTCCCAGCAATTTTCCCTGCAGTATGGGATTTTAAAAAAGGGTATAGTAAAACATTACCTACCACAGGTAAGATACTGCTATAGGTGTGCTCTGTATTTCAACCTGAAGACAAAAAAACAAAGTATCTGAGCACCATCTGTTTTCTTTTCTTATTGTTTGTACAATCATTGAACACAGATGAGCTAGGTAAACTGAAAGAGTGAACATGATCCCACTATTGATCAAACAATGTTACTCCTGTTTTCTTGCAGACCCATTCTTCCCTCTAACATTCCTGGTTAATAGCTGGTTCCCTGGTATGCTGGATGACCTATTTCAATCACTCTTCCTTTGTGCACTTTTGCTGTTTTGGCTGTGTGTTTACCATGGGATACGGGTACAGGTAGGCAGTTTAAGTCTGTATTTGGTACGTTTATTATAGGACTATTTTCCGTGTGTCCCTTGACCATTGAGAGATATTGCATACCTTTATAAAATGTAAATGTAACATATATGTTGTGTCAAACTGCATTTTAAAATTTAGTGAATCCTTTATGGTGTATAAATTGAAATGACCAGTTTTTGAAATAATAATTGGGGTACAGAATGTATATTCTTCCATATATATCACAAGGGCAATATTTTAGACTGCTTCTTTAAGCTGCACCCCTCAAGACTACACCATACTTGCCAACTCTCCCGGAATGTCCGGGAGACTCCCGCATTTCGGGTGAGTTTCACGGACTCCCGGGAGAGTATGGGATTGGGTCCAAAATGCCGCGATTTTCCCTGAATCGAGCCCCCCACTGTAAAATGACGTGTTTGCGTAATTACGTCACGCACGCCCACCTCCCCCTGGAGGATCCCGGGCGCCAACTACAAAAAGTTGGTAAGTACTACACTTCTAGGAAATTTTGCATTTAATTGCTTGAATTTACATGCCTAGATCTGCCAAAGACCAACACAATATTTATTTCAGGCAATATTATGTTACTAATCAATGACCAGCATTCTATACCCAGGAAGAAGTAAACGTTTTCAAAATAAAAACATACCCCGAGGATAACAGTATATTAGAGCAAAGACACTGTACATTTCTCTATACAGTAAACAGATTATAATAAATGACTGTCACATCCTATCCCATACTAAATCTTATATATTGGCATTAAAAGTGGCAGAGCGCTTACCATGTATTTGCAAACTTCTGCTTTTCACTAATACTTTAGAAGCTTTTCTCACTTGTATCAACTAAGTGCTGGGGGAATTTTTTTTCCCCACGTGCACATCTTGCCAGGCTATATATTAGTGTAATTTTACTAGTTATTTATGGATAATTTCTTCAGGGCAAATTATATACTTATTGATTTAAGTGAGTTACTGGCATACTATGTTATCCATTAATAGAAGCAGGAAAAAATTTAATTTATTAACGCTAATAACTATCTAAATTCTGAGCTGCAGGATGCAGTAAGTTCGTACATTATAAATGTATAGCAAAATGTACACACTAGTATAATAGATGGTATGATATAATTAATAAATGTCATTGAGGAGGTTTCAAAACCATATGTAGATATTAGTCAGGGTTAGACAACATTAAGACATTTATTACATATTAAATTGCACATCCTGTTTTTTCCATTTAGGGTGAGAGAAAGTGCATGACGTTCTATTTGCCCAAGCTTTTAATAGTTGGACTGCTCTGGCTAGCTTCTGTGACCCTAGGGATATGGCAGACGTAAGTATTGATGAAACATTTCCTTCCTTCAAATATATTATTCATAGATTTTCTCCTACCTCAGTTTGCGTCAATACAGCATTCATAAATTTATGTAAAAATATTTAGTTAAATCCAGTACCTGGGATACATGGAGAAATATATATTTTTTAGTATGGAGACCGGATTTCCTGTAGTTTATTGAAGGACACAATAGCATATCTACTTGGAGCCTCAGATGGCTGAAAACAAAGATCAGTAGAATGTACTCGACTATATAGCAAGTGGACATCCAATTGTAAATTACTGTATCTTGAGTTATGTCATGGACTGGGGACTTTCGCTTAATACAGTTTAAGTTTATAAATATATTAAAAGGTTGTGTTTCATGTAAGACCAGCTTGTCTTTTATGTGTTGTAATTCTTCAGCACAACATTTGTGGAGTAAATTCAGCTGATTAATCTTGATGGGTGCTTGTTTTTTTGTTTTTTGTTTTTTGTTTTTTAAGAGTCAACGAATTACATGACCCAACCTACCAGTACAGAGTAGACACTGGTAATTTTCAGGTGAGTATTAAAGCAAAAACACCACATTAGTATTGTAAACCAGTTTAAAGGGTCACTGTTTTATTTCAGTTAAATATGCTCATCTGCTAATACTCATTTTGGTTTGCGTAGTTTTTCATTTTACTGTCTTTCTAGGTAAACACAGTTTCCCCACACAGTAGTACAGACATATTTATTTTTATTAGTCTCCTATGTGAAGACAACCATCTGTTTTTAATAAAACTACATTTCAAATGAGCTGGAGGTTGACAACATAGACTTTCTAAGCACAGAAGCCTCCCAGTGGTAAAGATCTATTGGTGATAAAGTCACTCAGTTAATCTTCCATCTGGAACATCATTATCTGAACGTCAGGGAAATGCATTTGATTTTATTTGTTTCTTGAGTGCCATTAGCTTTTACTGACCGTTTGTTTCCCCTTTGAAATGCTAAGCTATGTAAACCTGTGTGTGAGGAATAGATTTTAATCACATGAGAAGTTTGTGTGTGACATGTCACGCTTTTGTGTGCAAACTAAACACTCCTGAAATCTGATCAGCTTGAAAAATAAGATCACTACATATATTGCGCACACACTAGGGGACATTAATGAAAATTTGTACAGAGGTGACTCTGCTAAACAAGATGTTGTAACCCGTTAGTTAGGATTAGGATGGGTTAGGATCTGTTATTTTGTATTACATTTTAGAAACTAAAAGCATATGTCTCTTACACAATTTAATAGTGGGAGACATTTATGAAAACTAGTGCACAATTGTGCATGCCTCAGCCACCTTCTATATTCTACAAATTGAGTGTTTTATGCTGCCTCAAGCTGTGACTGGGCTCAATCCATGTTAATAAAGTTGGTTGTAGTCTGATAATTAATCAGCAGAGAGAATGTCACACCAAGCAAAACTGCCATAAATTTGGTTGATAACCCATGTCATTTTTATTTTAGGGCATGAAAATTTTCTTCCTCGTGGTGGCAACTACATACATCTTGTATCTTTTATTCCTTGTTATACGGGCATGCTCTGAGCTACGAAATATGCCATATATTGGTAAGCCCTTTTTTTTTTAAAGGAAATATAATGCTTAATGCACCGAGGTCATCACGTAAGGATATGGTTAGATACAGGAGTTTAGTTGTTTACTTTAGAATGTTAAAGTGGAATTAGATGTATAAACAAAATACTTCCACTAAACCTCGGTGCAAGAGGCATCTGTTCATTTCTTCGATTGTGATTGAGTGATGCATACAGACATCGGTTTTCAGTGTGATCTGACATTGATTTTGAACTGTCGTGAGTGGTTATAACTATGCTTTATATTTATATTTTATATAGACAAAATTCAATGCTAATGGAAGTGCTTTACTTTGTTAAAATGAAATAACCAAATACATGAGACTTGAAACAGTAAAATCGATACAAAGGTGTATCCTAGAATGTCCTACTGCTAAAATGATTACCGTATTTCCCCAAGTATAAGACGCACCCATGTATAAGACGCACCTTAATTTTGGGGCTGAAAATGAAAAAAAAGCTTCCTGAGACGACTGGGGTCTCCCACTGCCGGCTGGACGTCCCGCGCCATCTGATGCTCTGAGCATGCTGCCCTCCTGGCGGTTTCCAGATTCCTGGGTGCCCCCGCCTTCTGAGAGTCCCCCCTGGCCCTGGTGGCTCCTAGCTTGAGTACCTTACCTCTCGGAGCACCTATCACGGCAATTGTGGAGACCGGTGGAGACCAGGGGCTGGGGTTGGAACAGCCCGGCAGACCCGCTACTTCCCGTTTCGCAGCGGGACTTCCAGTTCACCCGGATCTATCGGAGTCAACACCTCATCACTGGACCCTCTAGTGCAAGTTACCCCCACTGCTCCTTTTATTCGCTGGGTTAAAGCTCGCATAGGGATGGCTCCTGCCAGCGGAAACGCTCTCACATCCAGGTGCCGACTTCTTCATTGAGGTAAGTAAGACTTGCAGTGTATAAGACGCACCTTTATTTTAGACCCAAAATTTGGGGGAAAAAGGTGCGTCTTATACATGGGGAAATACGGTATATATTCAGTGGCCTGAGAAACAGCACAGACTTTCTCAGAAAATTTCGGCATTCAGTAAGCAAAATGTACATTTGTTGTTTGTGTACCCAGGGCTGTACATGACCAAAAGTTTTGAGAATGACACAAGTATTGGTTTTCACAAAGTTTGCTGCTTCAGTGTTTTTAGACCTTTTTGTCAGACGTTGCTATGGTATACTGAAGTAAAAATACAAGCATTTTATTAATGTATTTGCATAACCTTAGTGTCAAAGGCTTTTATTGACAAAGAGTCAATATTTCTGTGGCATGGCCCTGGCATGCTGTCATTCAACTTCTGGCCCACATACTGACTGATGGCCAACTATTCTTGCCTAATCAATGCTTGGAGTTTGTCAGAATTTGTGGGTTTTTGTTTGTCTACATGCCTCGTGAGGATTGACCAAAAGTTGATCCCTGAGCCACTTAGTTGATCATTTTTGCCTTATGGCAAGGTGTTCCATCATGCTGGAAAAGGCATAGTTCGTCACCAAACTGTTCTTGGATGGTGGGAGAAGTTGCTCTTGGAGGATGTTTTGGTACCATTCTTTATTAATGGCTGTGTTCTTAGGCAAAATTGTGAGTTTTTTACTACTCTCTGTAGTACAAAGGATTAACTTCTTTGTAGTCCTGCAACGCACCATCTAATGGTATAAGCCAAAGACTGGCCTGGCTACCCAGGGAATGCCAGTCTGCTACCTCCAGGAGTAGATCTGGTGTAAAAATTACAATTTTGCAGAGGTTCTCAGACCTCAACAGTCTGCACATATACGCTGTGTCAAGGCTTACAGGGTGCCAAGATGGAGAACGGACTAAAGGAAGGTTTGGAACTGCTCTAAAGTGTTCCCTGTATTGGCATATGTTTTGCCACAGTCATTTGGATTACAGCAGCCAGATGTCAAACCAAAGCAATCAAAGGGAACCTGCACTAGATAAGCCCTCAGGTTAGAGATGCTACTTTAGCTAATATCCTGTCCTTTCAGCCTTTCAGTACTCTTGTAGAGCTTGTGGAAGGAAAGTAGGACGACAAACTACAGCAGCATAGAGTTTGTGGAGCCTGTGAACCTGAAGGTTTTTTTTGTACAGTATGTAGTTCTCAATCCAAGGGAAAAACTCTGCCCCCTTAGCAGTTTAAGGAGCTTATGGACTGGACGAAGGACTCTTTTGTGACCAGTGAAGATGTGTGCAATGCAGGGGTAAAAAAGATCAAGGTCTCAGACAAACATGGATTTAGAGCGGAGATACTCACTCAATCAGAATTGGATTCTCCAGGGAATGTAGGAACTTGGGATTTTGTATCTCCAGGGGAACACTGGATGATGTATAGATGCAATACAAAGAGAGATTGTCCCACCGGAATACACTGAGGTGTTTGACACTGTTGGTAAAATGCCAATGGTACAGCCAAGTACATGAAGTGTGGGGGTTTGGTAACGTGCAACGGAGTACACAGTTTGCAGACGATGCCTCCGCAGTACAAGAGTACTAAGGTACCTGAAGATGTTAACACTGGTTGGACAGGGAATAGCACGCAATAAGGTACACAGAAGTGTTGCCACTAATTGAACAGTGTGTAGTGTTTAATGAGGTACATAGAGATGTTGGGGCTGTTAAGGCAGTAAACAAATGTAAAATAGAAATAGACAGCAAGTGTAGTGGAGAAGAGACACACACAGATTACAATAACTTGTAGGCGAGATAAGCACAACCAAATACACTGGCACAGAGTCTGACCCCCAATGGACTTCACTCGGGATCCCCGCAAGAGGATATGGACTTCTCTCAGTGAGAGTCATGACCCAGTGTAGTTGGTTCCCTCCATGAAAGCAGCAGAGTACATAGCTGGTATGAGGACTCTGCTGAAAACATTGCAGGTGGAACTGTGTGCTATTGTGTAGACAGGACACAGAAGTTGAAGAAACACGAATAGCTGCTATACTTCCTAGTATAGTCCTGGAAAGGGAGTATCAATGTTGGACACAATTATTCAGGAACTGCGCAAAGCAGGTTCTTATAGTGGCTGGTTGATTGGTGACTCCCTGCATGTGTCATCTGTACGGTTTATTGAAGGGGACGTTATGTCTCTGGGATATATCTGAGAAAAGTTACCAAAGGTAAAAACTTTAGGAATCGTTTTGAACAAACTCTAGGTGACACCCAGGGGACATATCCGCCCCCACATTAGCATCCACATTGTCCTGTGAATACCGTCCCTTTTCATTTTGCTTAAAAACCTGTGTTGTGAACGGACAAATTGTCAGCTTCTTGGGGATCAATCTAATTGAAGGACCGTCCGTTTTTTCTGCCTACCCCAGGCATACAGATTATTATATGTAAGAGATGCTCTGTACTTTCATTCCATTTTTTTTTATAACTGTTTGCAATTTTTTATTTCTATGTCAAATCTATATCTAATTTTTTTTATTATCTGTAAGCATTGCACCTTTTGTATATTAAATCTAACAATTTAATAGTTCTGTCCTTATTGCTCTTAACGAATCCATTGCCTGTTTAGAAGAGACAGATTGCTTGGCTGGATTAACTCTTTAGTAACCAGTGTGTGAAGGGTTAACTTTAGCTACCAGAGCACTGTGTGCGCGCAATTGGGTGATTAAGTCATAGGTTTTATACATAGCTGGTGCCAGTTTCTGAGAGGTGTGAAGCGTGCGTTTGTGTTGTGAAAAGGACCAGTGAAATCTGTAGCATGAAAGAGGGGTGAGTGTGAGGTTTATGCTGGAATCCTGTGTGTTTCTTTATAGTGAGCTTCAAAGTCACAAGTGCGCAGAGGACGATTTGTGACAGATAAAGGGGTTCAGGAGCGGTTTCCTGACCAAATAGAGGGGATATATTGTATGACTGTTGGACTATATGATAAGATATTAAATCAGGGAGTAGCTATAGAGGGCTTATCCCTGACAATAAGCATTCTAATTGGGAAGGCCTGCAATTAGTGGACTGAGTGATGAAGGCAGGCCAGTGATGTCTTAGACTGCCGTTAATGACTGGAAATGTAGAAGATTTGTCTAGTAATGAATCCAGAGAGATTAAAGAAACACCTAGGATGTTTAATTGAAAGTATGTTAAGAGTTTGTTCAAGCATACATATAATTCTATCGATATGGATTAGAAAGCAACTGCCCCAGATACTGAAATCCCTTTTTGAAGATTGCAATCTCCTGTATATCAAGTAATGAAAAAAGGAATGGGCATAGGTGGAAAAGTGTCAGTCTAACTCAAAGCGATTACGAAGTATGTATCCATTCAGTGATGAAGAGGCTCAGAAGTGAAACTTTTTCCCAGAAGTGCACCTGTATGTCATATGTCATCCACAAATACTATTCTTTCGATATAAAGATGGAAATTTGCCTTAACAAGCTTTGTATTTTATCTGGAACCAGTTTGGAGTTATATGTGGCTATGGCACCAATAGCCAGGCAGTTTAGATTGTGGATAAAGACATTTTATACTGATGTCCAAGAAAAAGTGAGCAGACAAAGGGTCTTGAAAATCATTGTTCTGCAGAGAGGCATATAATTTTTGTGCGAGGCATCTTTGAATATTATAGCCTTTTCAGCAAGTACAATGGTATTGACTCTCTGGTTGCGCCCTTGGGCGGCAGACACTCAAAAAATAGCCTCGTCAATCTCCCATTTGGAGACAAATTGGTCACCATGATACAAAAGCCTTCTGGGGTCTAAATACCTCCAATCTACCTCAGCTTCTCAGCAAATCAATGAGTTGAGAAGTTATAAGGCAGTGAGACAATACTGCACAATGACTATTGCCGGGATCAGTCCCCATTAACATCAGTAAGGGGCAGAATTCCACAGAATGGGTCTCACTCTATCACAGAGTAATGGGTTTTGGACATTGTAAAAAAAATGGGTACAAAATAGTTTCATCAGTATCACAGGAGGCACTTCTTTGTCCATTCCAGGAGAGTTGGTAGCCTTGTAAAACAGTCTGTGATCCTTAATATTGTCTCTGGATATTGCTCTTATTCCTGCAGGTAAAGAAAGCGCAAGGTTCTATTCCAGAAACTTCCTTGTCAGAATATCACCAGGAGCCTTTTGCACAGTTCTGTATTTGAAGAGACTCCACAAGTTTGCCCATACCAGAAACTTTCTAATGGAGTCATTAAATTCTATCCTCGTAACCATCAGTGAATGGAATTTTCTCACATCCATTGACCTTCAGGATGCTTATTTTCAAATCCCTGTTGCAGTGTATCTCAGGAAATTCATCAGGTTCTGGGTCTTGGGCCTGCAATTTCCGTTCACCTGCCTGCTCTTTGGGCTGGTAATATCTCAGAGAACTTTTATTAAGGGACTTATAACTGATGGCGAAGTTAAGAAAGCAAGGCAACATAAAGCTCTATCTGGACAACATATTTGTAGTGGGAGTTGGGAGCACATTGGCAACTTCAGATCAGTTGAAGTGGCAGCCTTTTTACAAGAACATGGTAGGTTTGTGAGCAGGACACACACACTCTCTCATTCCATCTTAACAAATAAAGGGTCCCGATAAAAATTACACAGGACAAAGTATCTTGTCAGTGAAAATGTGTCGATGAGCCAGGGACTGGTTGCTGATACAAATATTCCAAGTGTAAATGATCACGAAACGAGAAAATACTTTACATAAATGTCTTGAAAATGAGAGTAGTGTGGAATTCATTTCAGCACCTTCATCTTCATCTAGAAGGGAAGTATCTCGGGATAGTTATTCACAGCAAGATGGTGGAAATAAATAAATCACAAGGGAGGTACCAGAAGAAGAACCAAGAGTTAGCATTAATCATGTCAAGAGAAAATTCTGAAGTCACTTTTGGCATTGCATGTAGCAGGCAAGCATAATGTCATTGCCGATTACTTCAGTCAAAAATATATTCATCTTGGAGAGAAGTGTTTTGGCTACTAATAAGGAAATTTTGGGCTTCCTCAAATGGATCGAATGGCAAGAATACCAAGATACCGAAGTTCCCCTCTCAACGCAAAGTTCCAGGGACAGAGAGAATAGACACTCTCACTGTTCCTTGGACTTTTTACCTCTGTTATATATTCTCTCCTTTTCCAGTCATTACTCGCATTCTAAAAAAAGATCAGAAAAGAGAAGGCAGGAGTGATACTGATTATTCCGTTTTGACCTTACCGTCCATGGTTTCCTGTAGCCTGGGAGATGCTGCAGGAGAAAACGTGGCCTCTGCTTTTTCTGCTAGATTTTCTGCATCAAGGCACAATTCTTCATCCAAATTCAGAGCAGGTAGCTTTAATGGCATGGAGATTGAGTGGGAACTGCTGAGACATAAGGGAGTCTTGAAGCAAGTAATCAACGCACTTTTTCAAGAAAGAAGAACTCTTCAGTAATCTAATACAGAATTTGGAAGAAATGTTTTACATGGTGTGGCACTAGATTCAATCCAAATGCAGCAACTGTTCCTGTTCCACAAACCATTCAGGGTGGCCTCAGGAAAGGTGTCGCCTTATCTGCACTCAAGATTCCAAATTAGCTTCAACGGAATTGATTATTCGCTTCTTCCAAGCAGTGAAGAGGATGCATCCCTCTATTTTGTAGCTCCACGGGATCTCAATTTAGTGCTCAACACTTTGATGTCTGACCCGTTTTAACCACTGCAAGAGGTTTCTCTGAGTAGGATGAAACTAAAGGTGGTATTTCTGGTGACAATTAATTTAGCTCGCCGAGTTGTAGCATTGTAGCACTGTGGTGTAAGAAACCCTTTCTGAATATCTATGAAGATAAGGTGGTACTTTTAGTCCAACATTTCTGCCTAAAGTAGTATCAACACTCCACATTAACCAGGAGGTTGTACTGCCATCCATTTGTCCACAACCTAGAGATGAAAAGGAAAGAAATCTCGCTTGTTGGTCTTGGTCAGTACAATTTCCATTCATTTATCCAGGACTGAAGGATTTAGAAGCACAAAACAACTTTTTGTGGTTTCTAGAGTACCTCGGATATGGTATGCCATTTTCAGATGGATCAGAGAAATAATTATACAGACATACAAGAGGAATAGGCATCAGGTGCCAGAGAGTCTGAGAGCCCACCTAACACAGGCAGTCACAACATCTTGGGCAAGAAAGGCACAGGCTTCAGCTAGAGGGCTTTGCAAAGCAGCTAGATGGACATCTATCCATCCTTTTGCCAATCATTTATCTGGATATTTCATTCTCCAATGACTCTGTTTGGGGCACATGTTCTCCACATGTATACATGATTTTGCAGCATATGTGGCTTATATGTTTTGTTGCCCACCCTACTGTTTTGCCTTGGTAGATCCCATTGTAAGGGCTGCCATGTAGAATTGAAGAAGAAAAATACAAATTATGCTTACCGTTCATTCCTTTTCCTCAAAATATTCCATGGATGCCCAATTACCCCCCCCCCCCCCCCCCTTCCCCATGTTTGTTATTTTTAGAGACAGTTTGGGAGTCTCTTAATGACATTGGAGAAGAGGAGGAGCTGCATTATATATACTCTGGGGGAATTTTTTAACCTGGCTCTACCTAAACTGGAAAGGAAACATTGTAATGGTTGCCATTGAACATTGCAAGGAAGAGGATTGAACAGTAAGCATGATTAGCATTTTTATGTGATACTTTACCCGCTATTAACACATTGGGGAATTTCTTTGGCTTAAAGGCTCTATACCCTTACATTTTTCCAGATCTTTACTCTGAAGATTAATTTTTGGCAGTACACACTATATTTGTTTTCTCTCACTGGGGTTCCAACAGAGCTGAGGTTCTATACTTGACATTTGTGGGAAGGATGCAGGGACCTCCACTTTCCTTCTGGCAGCAAACTATGAATATGGAGCTTGTTTACCTAAATGTTTATCGCATTGGGTGGTGCTTGTCTACTATTTGCATACTGCTTTTAGCCATGCCTCCTGATAGTGTGCTATTTACAAAAAAAAAATATTTCTATTTTAGATCTGCGGTTAAAGTTTCTTACAGGATTGACCTTTGTAGTGCTTGTTATCAGGTATGTTGTTAATCTGTATTCTTATATGGCTAAAGCAATTTGAAATGGGAGAAAGACAACTCACTTCATTAATAAAGCATTAACAATTTCTGCATTAGGAGGCTAATCGAATTTTCACCTGGTAATATATAATGACACAAAAAGTGGGCATGGTTTAAGTAGACTAACCCATTTCTTAATGGGACTTGGAATGGAATTAGCCCATAGAGTAGTTCATACATTGGCACCAAAGTCTAGGTTAGGCTGCATGAATAAGAACACCAAAGAGTACCGATTTCAAGATTGGGGTTGAGGAGATAATTTTTATATATTGAAGGCTTTGAAATGGAAAATGTTTACAGTTTTTAGTAATTTGGAAAGGAAAGTGAAGAGGGGGGGGGGTATGGGGGAGGTACAAAGCGGAAATTTGTCTCAAACTGTTTTATAGATAAGGTAACTCCAGTATTAACAAAACATGAATAAAACATAAATTACCCTCAGATAGCACAATATGCTATACAGCTTAAAGGCTCACAGTCTGTCCATATTGTAAGAGATCCTGAAGTGGCCACAAGTATGGTTACCTCCCTAGAGGGGAGCTGGCAATTTCATTTTTCTCTGATGTACCAAAAGGCCCATATAAAACTTACTTTCTATTTCTTGAAGAGATTATATGGTAATATGTCTTTTCATTTTATTTATTTTTTTGTTCAATTCTCTCTTCTGTCTTGCAGCATTGTCATCCTATATTTACGATTTGGGTCTCAAGTGTTACAGGACAATTTTGTTGCAGAACTGACAACACATTATCAAAATTATATCCTTTTACAACTGCTTAATTCATACAGATTTACCTGCCTGTTTATTTCCCCAAATGTGGGGTTGTGTATACACTACCATGTGGTTTGAAATCTACTAATCATTTCATTGTTTTTATAACAACTGGCATTAATATTTTTGATTACATTTAGCATATTTTCTTTTTCCTTAATTCATAACACCGGCAGAGTTTTTATCCTTTTATAGCCTGTTGAACTTTTATCTCTACACTTTAGCCTTTGTCTACTCACCATCAAAAAATGCACTTTATGGTAAGTTCACTGTAAACATTCATTGGTTTAAGTAAATACTTTCTTTAAACTATTGAAGTCAGCACATTTATAGTGCTTGTTCACACAGCTTCTAGGTTACCAGAACATATAATGTGGGAGAGAGATTTATGGTAAAAGGACATCCCGAATAAGTAGTGCAGACAGTGTATTGACCCATATTCACTTGCATTTTCTATAAAATTTAAATAAGTTTGCCCTCTGTTTTACTTTTTTTTATTTGTTTTATTGTTTTAATCTTTAAATATCCATCAAGGTGTCTGTGCAGATCATATTATGCAGCAGACCATGGTACAACACAGTTCATATATGGTATAATAATTGCATCAATTAATTTAATTCTGTTGTCTTCCTACAGAGTCTCAGTTGAAAGATAATCCTGCCTTTTCAATGCTCAATGACTCAGATGATGATGTAATATATGGGTAAGACAAGCTATTCGAATTGAGATTTTATTGGCAAGCGAAAACATTTTTCGGTTTTATTTGTCCACACATGTAGTTTGTTAAATTGGACGTGACCTGGCTGAGCAGCTGTTGTCTTGTTTCAACCACACTAACGTGACAACATATAAAGGTCTGTAGTAATCTGAAGCTATTTTCCAATATGAAGGGTTATGATCTGGTCGATATTTGTCCAGATTATTATAAGGCATGGGAGTTTTGTTACCATATGCTGCGATATCCATCAAATGGATTAATAAAACTATAGTTCTGCAGATATCACAGATCTTGTTGCTAACGTAAGATTTTGTGCTAGAGTACTGTAGTTCTATAGAACTTTACAAATACTTTCCAGCTGTCCCGGTTTAGGCGGGAGAGCTGGGAAGTATGTCCTGTTCACTGCAACTCTGCATAGCAAAACAGTGAATGGGAGCTGCATGCACCCACTGGCAGGTGTGCGTGACTTGGATATGATAGGTAAGGGGGCTGCCGTATGCTTCAAAAGCACTCCTAAGGTGTAGCCACACGACCATCAGTGTGTCCATTCCACCTCCGATTTACCGGTGCTCCAAAGTTTGTAAATATGCTTTACCATCTAGGAGTAGCCTTTAGTAGACTTCCAATAAGGCTTTATTTATTTAGAACAGGAATGCATAGGGGCATGGATATGTTGGTTCCTGACGTAACAACCTTGATTCCAGCAACGCCCTATGACTGTGTCAAACAAGTTTTTAATTGCATTTAGCTATAGCTTTCTTGTTGCAACTGCTGCTACAAACAATTAGCAATTAGAAAATGAATCTACAATAAGTAACAAATATCTATTCTTTATAGATATTTTCTCTTTTATCCTCTATGACATCCATTACATTGCGTTTAAGGTAGAGACAGGGAATTCAAAATGGCCCCAGGAAGCATATAGTGCAGCTCCTTCTCTTCTCTTGTGTATTTTCCTGTCTCTAGTTAGGTAAAGCAGGTAGTGTTATTTTCTATAGTTCAGGGACATACCTTCTTTGTGGTCACGACAACCCACCATCCAATGTGTTAGGCTAGGATTGGGGTGACTACCCAGGGAACACCAGTCTGCTACCTCTGAGTGCAGATCTGGTGTAACAATACATACTTTGCGCCAGTTCACTGACCTCAGTGGTATTCACATGCGCTACGTTGCATTATAGATCACAGGGCTTTAAAATGGACGACCAGGCAGAGAGGGGACTCGGAACTGCTCTTAAGCATTCCCTGTTCTGGAGGAAAGAGGACTACCACCTTCTTGATGACATCCAAGGAGACACCCGATCTAGGACTTTGTAATGATTATGGCCTGGCTTAGTCCCCCACTAACGAACACCTGTGATCGGCAGAGAAATTAACAAATACTATTCAAGATCAATGAGTCCTGGACAGTGTCAGAAATATTTTCCAGATTGAATTTCATCATGTTCCCAGGGAAAACTTATTTTTCAGATCAAGAGGTCCTTCAGCCCCAGCAGAATTGGATGCTTTGTACATCAGTCTGTAAACCTTGCAGGAAGCTCATGTGATCTTGCTTGTTTCTCTAGCACAGATATTCCAGTTATTCCAGATTCTTCCTGGTCAGAAAATCCTCTGGGTTTTTCCATATTGTCCAAGACTTAATGAGACTCAACCACTTCGTCCATACAAGACATTTCTGTATGGAGGCTGTAAACTTAATTCTCACGGTTATAACCAAAGGGTTTTTTTCTTGCATCCGTAGATCTACAGGATGCTTACTTCCATTTCCCTGTTACAGTTCACCATCAGAGATTCCTTAAGTTATATGTCCTGCCAGCATCCCCAATAGATTTCACCAAGGTTTTTATTACACTAGTTGTATGTAATTATTGAAGTGTTATGGGTTTTTTTTTTGTAAGTATAGTCGGGATATTTATTACCACCGCTATCTAGTCCCTTGCGGTTGTTATATCCCATTCTAAGGCTGGTAAAAAAAAAAAAATTCTCATTAGGAATACTTCAATTAAAGTATTAAGGACATGTACACTCAGCGGAGAATGCCAACAAACAAGTCTCACCGATCTCACACACAGCACAAAGGTCACTCACCACCTTTGTACCCCTCCCTCCCACTCCCTTACATGCAGCCTCTGCATCCTTAACCCTACGTACCCTCACTCACTGTACTAACGTCTCCACTGAAAGTGAAAGCCAGAAGTACCAGCAGCCTTGTCAGCCTGGTAGATGGTGATACAGAGGGTGATGACAGCGGAGCCCTGGACACCAGTGAAAGGTAAGTGCTGCTTCAAGCAATGACGTTTCAATTCTGTATACACGCTGCAGAATTGGAGCGACATTGTTCCAAAACTGAACAACATCTTTTAAGCAGCACGACCAATCAGACCAACCGACTATCTGTACTTTGGAACCATCATCGTTCCAGGGTACACACTACTGTGATTTCGGGCCAGTCAGTCGTTTATTGTCCGATTGGCCCACTTATTGGCTGAAAAAAAAGTGTAGTGTGTACCTAGCCTTAGTAACTTTAAAGGTCAGTGTCTTACTGGATTTCAAGTTAGGTTATTCAGTGATTTTTTATTTTTCCTAAGTAGTAAAGAGCATTTGACCTCACATTGACCTTTGCACTGTGGGATATCAATTTGGCTCTTAACATTCTGAGGTTTGATCCCTTTGAACTGTTACAAGAAGTTTCCCTAAGGTGGTTTACACTGAAGGTGGTATTTCTAATGGCAATTACTTCTACCCAAAGAATCTGAAAACTACACGCTTTATGGTGCCAAGAGCCCTTTTCTGAATGTTTAAAGATAAACTGGTATTAAGAAATAATCTAGTTTTTTTTTGTTTTTTTTTACTTAAAGTGGTGCACACTTTCATGTCAATCAAGAAATCATATTGCCATCTTTTTATTCTCAGCCAACTAATGATAGAGAGAAAGCTACACACATTTTATTTAATTCAGAGCAACCTAGAACAGAGTGAGTTTGGAACAAAGAACAACTCTGTGATATGACTGGACCTAGGAAAGGATGCTCCCAATCCAAACAGACCATCTTGTAGAGGCTTACAGGTGAAAGGGGCGTAAAGTGCCAAACATTTTTAAGGCGCATTCAAAGAGAGCAGTGACAGCCTCTTGGGCACGCAGAGCTCAGGCCTCAACAGTGGATCTCTGCAAAGCAGTCTGATGGTCAGGTATTCTGATGTCATCTGATGATGCACAATTTGGGAAAAATATTCTTCACACAGATTCTTAATAAAGTTGTCTTCATGATGCAGCATATATAGCTGATCTGGTGTTTGTTGCAGCTCCCTACTATTATGGCTTGGGTACATCCCACTGTAATGGCCACCATGGAGGGTAGAAGAGAAAAAATATTAATTACACTTATCGATAATTCCTTTTTCTCAAGATACTCCATGGCAGCCCAAATTTTCCACCCATGTTATTCAAAATGGTATGCTTACATATATATTTCAAGAACCACATGTAAAGTCACTCAAAAACACGGGGGAAGAGGAGGAACTGCACTATATACTTCCAGGGAGCGTTATCTGATTTCTTGTCTCTACCTAAAGCTAGAAGGGACTAACCTGCTGTAATGAACGCCATGGAGTATCTTGAGGAAAAGAAATTATCGTTGAAGATTAATCACATTTTTTGCTTCAGTCATGTGTATGTATTGTAGGCATTGATTGATAGAATACCACTACTGTGTTTATATAAATTCAGCATACACAAGTCTGATATCAAATTTCCACAGGTTTCTACAACAGTGTATTGTACTTTGAGAATAATTGCCAAAGTTTGGGGTTATGCTTGGGCCATTTTTGACTGCTTGTTTTATATTCCATCTATAATGTAGAAAATAAGATATACATTTCTAAAACAAACTAAAACATCCCTAGGAAAGTGAATAAGCTTAAGGGGAGCGCTTGCTTTCATAGTAGCAACTTAAGGCAAATAAGGTTGTCCTTTAAATGAGTCCTCACTTAGAAAATTGCTAGTTATTGCTTGTGTATGTCCAATTCGAAATGTTCTTGTGGGAATCGTTCTGAACTATTTTGATGACCACATCTTGTCATCACAAATCATTGATGGGTATGTAAGCATCAACATTTAAAATATATTGCCCTATTTTAAATAATGATTTGAGGGCATAGCTGAGCAAAAATAATTGCTGAATAAGTCTCATTTAAATAAATTGTAATGGAAATAAAACATTATCTGATGTTTGAACAATTAATGATGGTTTACGCAGAAGGGCTTGCAACTGACTCAACTTGGAGGAGTGTCTTTTTTGCACTATTTTATGTTTTTCACTTTGTTAAAATCCGCAATAAAATGGTAATTAGAAATGACATAGCTAGGTTTGTAGCCTGCAGAAGTTGTGTTTTCTTCTATTAATGTTAATACAACCTAGCTCCGTCCTTTAATCAACTGGCTAAGAGCCGTCTACTTAGCATGACAGATGTCATCATGCCCACTAACTGTGAAACAGCACATAGGCAGAGGATGATCCCTCATTATTCCCACTGTGTTTAGAATAAAACACAATCAGAATGGCCTGGAAGAATCAGTTACCTGCCTTGATAGCCAGGCATTGCTATGAACTGTGCGTTCTGACACAAGAACCTCCTCAGGCTGTGGCACCTCCTCTCATCCATAGGTTCTTCTAAACAGCTGACTGTTATAAAGCAGGGGAATGCTATGAAAAGGTATTTAAACACTTCCAACTAGTAATTTCCACTCTAATAAACATCATTAAGAAACCAGGATGAATGGGTGACTATCACTTTGATATAGAGAGGGAATTGTATACAGTGGTATCTTGAATATAGTGACCCCATATGGAATCAAGAAATAATGCTCGTGCTGTATAATTGCAGGAAAATGTGACTTTCTGCTGAAACTTTTTTTCATTGTTGCTTTCATCTGACTAAATTTTAGCCACTGGTAAAAGAAATAAAGAAAAAATAAATTGCTTTCTGCTTAGCAACGGGCAACAATGATATCCTGATTTACCTAATGTAAACAAAATAGCAGAATATGGTTTATTTTAGCAATTTTTTCGTCTGGGGATACGCCTGATTTTGTATTTTTTTTTTAAAAACACGTTAATAATCTGTAGGAGTGTCGGGATAAAGGTTTTATTGATTATTGACAGCAGACCATTGTGCTGGCTGTGAGGTCTTAAAACTCTGTGAGAGGATACTGAGGACCAAGTGTTTTTAAATGTAATAACTTCTTCCTAAAAATCTTTTAGCATTTAAACCTGTTATTGTGTTATGAGCTATTTTTATTTTATTTTTGTTGTCAAGTTTCCAATCTCATATCCTAATTTTTCCCTCACATTTTCTAATGTAATTTTTCTATCCACATGACACCTTCTGAATGCTTGTTAAGCGTTTACTGCCAATGTTTTAAAAACATAAGAGCAACCAAGATAGGACAGGACACACAAACTAAGTTAAGGGGGACGTGATTTTAGTGATGTGGTATTTTGTTTTCTTCAGTCACTGCATGGTGCCACTCCCTTGTTGACCGACTTGCCTCAATCCTAAAAGAACACATACAGCTTGCCAATTATTATTATTTAACCTTTATAGGGTGCCACATGTGGTCCCAAGTACCGTACAGTGGGCAAACAGACAGTACTTGCTATAACAGTATAATACAGTAAGCAAATAACACTACAACTCTCAACACAGCTACTGACCCCATGGATGGGGTGCAAGAGGTATATTCAGCGCAAGCTGAAACCTATTCCTGTTAGTATGGGCGCTACTAACAGATTTTAGAAACCCTTGAAAGAGATGTGTAGACAGTGGCCAGAGTGCCCAATGAGAAGGTGCACAGTGTAGCTGGTGAGCAAAACTTATAAGTATGAGTACAGGAGGGAAGTGAACCCTAAAGCTTACAATCTGAAGGGAAGGGGGCAGACAAATGGTTGATACATGGGAATGAGCCAATCTAAAGGGATCGGAGGGCAAGAGTGGGAGAGATGGAGGCTGAAAGATGGTGAAGTCTACTACATGGTGAAATGGTTAAGCAGAGGACTGGTAAGCTTTTATGAATAGATGTGTTTTCAATGACCGTTTCAAGCTATACAGGCTAGGGGACAGCTCGCCAATATACTGTTAATGCACATACCCATATCTAAATACGCAGCCAATACAAACAACCAGTTCTATAATAAAATTACCTTGAATCATGAAATTCATTGTGGTGGAAAAATTTAAAAAGGAACTAGAGAGCTGCTCCTCTGGTGAACTAGTGAAATTGCTGAGTGGAACAAATGAGATTTAGTTATGTGTCCTCTGTCTATGCAACCATATTACGATTGCTCTGTGTTTGTAGCATGTGTGTGGTGTATATTGTTCTCACATATACATTGATGTTTACAGGAGTGACTATGAGGAGATGCCTCTTCAGAACGGACAAGCCATTAGAGTCAAATATAAGGAGGAGTCTGATAGTGACTGAAATTAAACATGTTGGGACAAGTGCCTTCAAGTACAGGAGGAAACATTCCCTGGAATGGACAATTTTTTTCACTACGCATCTGTCTATTATGGAATGCTGCTCTTTCCACAGAGGATTTTTATGTTTGTGTTTTTTTTGTTGGTTTTTTTTCTTTTTCTTTTTTTTTACTTTTTAAGTTTTTTTAATGAACTAATTGAAAACTGTATCTGAACATACAGGGGTGTCTTGTGATGGACAAACATCTGTTTTGTGTGGTGCCTTTATCTGAGACCGCAAACAGACCAACGACGGTTATTACTTCCAAAGCACAGTGAACTCCAGGCACTTTTTTTTTTTTTCTCCAATCTACGTGCCATCTATTTTATGTTTCAGGCTATGTAACATGATTCTTAACTGAACGAGTCCTCTGTAAATTGTAAATTTTTTGTCTGGATGTTTTGTTGACTCTTACTTTATTCTCAGAATAGTGGCATGTAAAGAATTATGCTGCAAATTTTCTTTATAAATGTTAGTGTAATGTCCATACATTTATTCAGTCTCTTTTAGGGTGTAAAAATAAGGTTTATATGAAGGATATTCACAGAAATGCATTATGTAAACATGTAAAACTAATATGCACTAATTTAAAAAGGACATTTGATTTTTTATATTCAGGGAGTCCCTCCATATAAAGCCTTTCTGTAGTACAGGTGCATCCAATCCATTGTGTTACATCTTGTGCTGCCATTTTGAACTGAGCATTATCGGTGAGAGGGTGGTTGCAGTTGTGAAAAGATTAAGGTGGTTTAAATATTGGTCTGCAAATAAAATGTTATTGTGCTAAATAGGTTTACATTTGTTTGTGGTGAAAAGTCCTTTTTAATATGAATATTATAAATAAAACATGTCTATACAGGTCATAGACTATTTCAGATGCGTTTCGGCTCCAATAACAAAACCACTATCTGTAAGCATTTAATTTTTTCATTATGCTAAAGTTTGTTGTTGCATGTTTGTAGTTACAGATTTTTATTTTAGGTATGGAGTCTGTACACTGGTTAAATGTTGCCCTCAGCAGTTTTCTGGCCTGTATGGTACAAGTTAGCAAAAAAAACATTTTGCAACGACCCAACGATGTTTTGGGTTTTTCGTTTGTTTTTTGTTTTTTTTAATACCATTGCACAGTGGTGATTCTTTACACCAACTTTACTTGTATAACATTGCGTAAAGTAGATTTTACCTTATGATGCCAGTATTTATTTATTGTACATTTTACAAGTACACTAACAAAATTAAAAAAAAAGCTTAATCTCCCAGGTATGAGTACTATTTAAATGTTCTAGAGACCCCCTCTTACTTAGATTGGGCAGTGTGGAGACGTGCGTCTATCATGTCTCCCAAGTGGGTACAAATCGTTCAGGCAAAGGATATGGTACAAATATAAACATGCAGTTTATTTCCGTAAATACACACAGAACAACATATAACGAATAGCAAATTACAGCCATAAGATTACCCACCCACTAGCTAAGTCTAAGTTGGTAGCTACCCTGTGTGGTGCTTAGTCTCCAGCCTGAGACTCTCTGCTGACATTGAGCTGCAAAGGTCCTGTTGTGAGTTAACTCCGACAGCAGTCCTGTGCCTCCCAACATGGGATGTCTGCTCTCACAGCGCCCTGCGCCACAGACTTTCCTCACTGACAAATCCGCATTTCTGCTCCATGATTGCAATCCAGAGGACTCGCACCTCCCTCATTAATCTTTAAAATGTACCTACCTCTGATAGGAACACCTTAAAGTTACATTTTACAAATACCTATAATATAGAATATTTTATCTGGAAATCCACTGACCAGAGTTCTGAAAACCAGAAAGAATAAAAAAAAGTAAGTAACTACTGTTAAGTGGTGGTGTTATTATACACTTGGGTGTGATCACTGAACTACTACTACAGCAAGTGTCAGGAGAACTGCACATTAAGCAAATAAAGGGCGATTTTAAATGTGTTTTTACTATCATTGGTGTTTCAAATTACAGAAAACCGCTTCATCCAGGATACCCAAAGCCTCAAGAATCCTGAATAATACAAAATCCAAACATATCCAAATAACAAGCATCTTTTCTTTAGATAGATTCTGTTTAGCTGCTGGTTAATATTTTAGACTCCTTCAGACTTTTCTTTATTGTTATACTTAATATCTCGAACAATCTCAAATTTACATTCTTGTTAAAAAAAAAAAAAAATTAATATTTAAATTGAAAATGGCAAAATACCTATCCAGTTTAAAGAACCCAGGGCCTGATTCATGGTCGGGCACAAGTCCTTTTGCGGACAATATCTTGCAATGACATTGCTCTGCGCATGCTTAGAATTTTACGCCAACGAGTGCAATAGCCTGTAATTCATGTCTGAAAGCAAATGATGCTTACTACTGCCTACAACTTGGGTGGAACGGGGTATTGAGGGGAAGATGAAAGTAGACTGTATACAGTAAGGGCATTCCAACACAGATGCAGCCAATTCAAGTTCTGGGTTTCTCTTAAGTACGTGTTTTTTAGCTGTATCATTTGCACTAGCTACAAGGCAGGTAAGTACCGACTGATGGTGATGACTGACAGTATCGTCTTTGTATTAACAATTACACGTATACATGCCAAGAGCTAACAGAACATTTATATGCAGGGAAGAGAAACTATAAAAATTGATTGGCAATTTTCTGTACATAGTCTCCTCCTCTCCAGTCTGGTCATATGTTCTACTCCCAGAAATTTTAGACCCTTCGGGTCTTGATTGTGCACTCTATGAAAATAACACTGTGGGTTTTTAGTCCCCTTTTAATATTGTAAATATGTTCTGATATCCTTTGTTTCAGCTTTCTTTTTGTCATCCCTACGTACTGGAGGCTACAAGGGCACTCCAGCACATATATGACCCCTTCAGTATTGCATGTTATGTGAGTCTTAATTGGAAAGCAGTGTGAATTGGTGGTAGATTTAACTTCTTTTATGCTTCTTGTGGTGTTGATATCAAGTTGTTTACAGCCTAAACAGAAGAAAAATCCTTTTGAAATATTATTACCACTACTTCCCATTTGTGGTGGAATGCAACTTGCCGTGAGGATGGATTTGAGATTGCTTGCTTTCTTGTATATTATATTCGGTTTTTCTGAGATAATTTTACTACACTCCTCATCCATTTTTAGTACATGCCAATGTTTGTGAATAATAGATCTGAAGACACCTATATTGCTGTTACATTGGGAGATAAATCTGACTTCAACATCAGAAGAAGTTTTTTCTTTGTATTCCAGTAGACTGTCTATCGATGGATTTTACTTAATCTAAGGCACTTGTGATTTTATTGACATCGTAATTCTGTTCAAGAAATTTCTTCTTGAGTGCCTCACTTTTTTCGTTATAGACGTCCACATCTAAACAATTTCGTTTTATACGCCTAAATTGACTACCTGGAATACTGTAGATCCATCTCCCTAAATGATTGCTTGATGGGGGTACAAATTTATCACAATCTACCTCCTTATGGAAAGTTTTGGTTTTAATTTCCTCATTCTCTATATATATGGTAAGATCTAAAAAGGATACCTGTTGTCTGCTGGTTTCTACCGTGAACTCCATGTTCAGTTCATTCTTATTCATATATTGAATGAATTATTCCAAAAGGGATAATTCTCCATCCCAAATGAAGAACAGATCATCTATGTACCTCTTCCAAATAATAAGATGTTGCTGGTATGGATTGTTCTCCCAGATACAATCATCTTCCCACTTGGATACAAATAAATTTGCATAACTGGGCGCAAAACGTGTGCCCATAGCGGTGCCAGTTACTTGATTAAAAAAGGATCCATCATACCAGAAGTAGTTGTGTTCTAATATAAATTCTATCCCACTAATGATGAAATTGACCTGAGATGTTTCTAATTCCGATTGAGAGCATAAATAATGATGGGTATGTTCACATCCTTCCGCCGCGTGCCTTATACATATATAAAGCGATTTTACATCGCATGTAACTAAATGGTAAGAATTTTTCCATTTAATCTTATCTAGACTCCTTAAGATTGCTGTTGTATCTTTAAGGTAGCTCTGTTCGGATTTTAACTAGATCTTGTAGATAATCAATGTAGCCCGATAGGTTGGCAGTAATACTGTTGATGCCAGACACTATCGGGCGGCCAGGAGGTTTAATCTTATCCTTGTGCATTTTCGGTAAAAAATAAAACACAGGTATTCTTGGATGTTCAATACACAAATAGGAATGTTCTTTTTTTCTTGTTTTTATATTAAATATCAGACTGTTGAAACACATCATAGTATAAGGAATGTTGAAAATACAGAAGACTAATACACTTTTAACATTTATTTACACATTTTGATGCACTTGACAATTGTGATCCATTGATATTAACTGACCCAACCACCCCATGATATATGAAGACTGTACAGATGTATTTTCTTTTACAAGGTAGGAGCTCTGGATCCATGTTCTGCAGAGTATACATTCTGTATTGTAGCCAAATAGAAAGTCCGCTTCATACAGTGTAATGTGTCTCTAAATGTATGTATATATTTCTGTTTTAAATATGTATATAGATCTTTTGTTTTAATGCTTATATAAATGTAGTTGTGGGGTTTTTTTTGTTTTTGTTTTTGTTTTTTTTATTATAATAAATACATGCCTCCTATAATTTTATGATTATTTCTTGAACTAACATCATTTTATATATTTATTTATTTTTAAATTCTTTATTTTCATTGCGAGTGAGCAAGAATTATAACAAACTTAACCCAAAGAATGATCCATTAGGAAGAGATACTGTCAGTACATAACATTTGTAACACATGAACCATCAATAGCTCGTAACATTGGCGTAACTCACTACGCAAAAGTTTTGAATAGGCAATAGAACACAGACTTAAAAGGAAAAAAGAACACTCCCCGAAGGAAGGGGAGACAAAGACTGACAGCAAGAGAGGAAAGGGGGAAATAAAGTGGAGGGGGGAGCAGAAGACACAAATGGAAGGAGGAGAGAGGGGAGGGGAGCTAACAAGCGCAGACAGGTAGAGAACAAACTATCTTGAAATCTGAGTTTTTAAATTCAATCCGGGAAAACCATGTGGCTAAGAATTCTGTGGATTTGTCATTGGCTGAGAGGATAATGTCTTCCATGGACATATAATAGTCAATTCTATTGAACCAGTCCATAATCAGGGGGGGTGTTCGGGAGTTCCAGCGTGTAGGTAGAACTGCCCTGGCCGCGTTGTTGAGGTGTTTCAGTAGAGATTTTTTGTATTTTGAGGATTGAATAGGGGAGTATGAGAGTAGCCAGAAGCCAGGACCCTTGGGAACCTCATGTCCCACAATAGCACTGGATAATCTAATGACCTCATTCCAGAATGGGGTTATGAGTGGGCATTCCCACCAAATATGGAATAAAGAACCCAGGGAACTGGAGCATCTCCAGCAAGAAGAAGATAACTGGGGATTAAATTTATGTAACAGAGTAGGGCATCTGTACCACCTGGTTAGGAGCTTATAGTGAGTTTCTATTACTGAGATGCTTAGTGAACAGGAGTGTGTATTTGTGAAAATTTTTTGCCAGGATGCCGAGGTTATATGTGGCGCTAGGTCCCGTTCCCATAATCTGGCAAAAGGAGGCGGGGAACTGAACTGGTCCTCCAACAAAATTTTGTAAATTTCAGAGATAATATGGACTGGGGCAGATCTGGATAAGCATAAGTTTTCGAATGGAGTTGGAGATCTGTTAAGAGTTCCGGTTCCTCTAATAGAATTAATGTAATGGAAGAGTTGAACATATTTCCAATGTTCAGAGGAGGGAAGCGAGAAAGCTGACTGTAGGTCCGCAAAAGGGGTCTACCATTCGTCACCAGCTGGCCGAGGCCCTTGATTCCCGCCCGAGACCACCTTCTGAAGTCAGAACCCGATTGGCCCGGTGGAAAGTCTGGATTGAGCACGAAGGGGGTGATAGGTGAAGGAAAGGTTGAGATGCTTTTTCCAAAACGGATTTTCTTCCAAACCTTTAAGGTTGGGCCGATGGTTGGGTGAAGGATTCTGGGTATCTTAGATAACCAAGGTACCACATTTAGCGGGGTTATGTTAAATTCATTCTCAATAACCACCCATTGTTTGAGGTCACCCCCTCTGGTCCAGTCCACTATCCTGCTAAGGAAAACTGCTTGAAGATAACCCTGGAGCATTGGTAATTGCGCCCCTCCTTGATGTTTTCGCCTATAAAGAAGAGCATGCTTAAATCGGGGTCTCCTACCTCCCCAGACAAAGTCGCGTATCAGACGCTGGAGACTATCAAGGAATCTTTGAGGGATTATGATCGGAAGTGCTTGCATCAGGTAGAGTACTTTGGGAAGAACATTCATTTTTATGATGTTCATTTTACCAAACCATGAGAATTCGGAGGACGACCAGGCTGCCAAGTCTTTTTTAATTTTATTTATGAGAGGGGGGAAATTCAGATGGAATAGCTGGTCATTGGACCTTGCGATAGAAACCCCAAGATAACTAAAATGTGAAGGCTGCCATTTAAATGGGAATGCTGATTTGAGGCACTTTATTGATTGTTCTGGGGCTGAGATGTTAAGGGCATTTGACTTAGAGAAATTTATTTTGAAGTTGGAGAGAGTACCAAATTTAGAGAATTCTAACATCAGGTTAGGTAATGATGTAATGGGGTTTGTGATGATCGCAAGCAAGTCATCTGCAAATAGGGCCAATCGGTAGTTTTCTTTACCGATTTGCAGACCCGTGATGTTTGGGTTAGATCGAATCGCCCTGGCCAGGGCTTCCATACAGAGTACAAATATCAGAGGGGATAATGGGCAGCCTTGACGAGTGCCATTATAGATGGTAAAGGAGTCAGATAAGATGCCGTTTGCTCTAACTTTAGCAGAAGGGAATTTGTACAGGGCTAAAATTTTATGTAAACAAGAGGGGCCAAGTCCCATATGGAGAAGTACCCCCTTCATGAAGCCCCAGTCCACTCTATCGAATGCCTTCTCAGCGTCGGTTGACAAGAGAATTGTGGGCAGGTTAACAGAGGAGGCGTAATGTATCAGATTAATAATTTTAGTAGTATTCTCTTTTGCTTCCCTGCCTGGTACAAATCCTACTTGGTCGTTTGTAATTAATTCCGGGAGGAGATTCTTTAACCTGTTTGAAAGAATCTTCGCATAAAGTTTAATGTCTACGTTTAGAAGGGAGATTGGGCGGTAGCTAGGGCATAAAGCTGGGTCTTTACCCTCTTTAGGGATGACTGTAATATGCGCTTCCAGCGACTGTGGTGAAAAACCTTTTGTGTCCGACACTTCATTGAAAGCATCTAGCAGAATGGGACATAGCTTATCCAAAAATGTTTTGTAATATGATATGGAGAACCCATCGGGGCCAGGGCTTTTTCCAAGGGGGGAAGATTTTATAGCTCCCCTTAGTTCTGTAAGAGAAAAGGGAGAGTCTAAAAGATCTTTTGCCTCTTGGGAGATTTTTGGAAAATCAATACCTCGAAGATATTCTCCTATAGCATCCTCAGCCCGGGCATTATCGTTATCAGTTACCTGGGATCTAATATGATATAGCTTTGCATAATAGGAGCGGAAGGCTTCAGCGATGGACTTATCTGTGTGCTTAGTGGTGCCTCCAGAGTCTTGTATGCTATGTATGTAAGAGCGGTTACGTTGGGCTCGAAGGGCTCTAGCAAGAAAGCGGCTCGGCTTATCCCCCCATTGATAATATTTGTTTCTACAGCACCGCCAGGCCTTTTTCATGCGGTCATTTAGTAGAGAATTTAAAGTTGACCGCTTATTATGGAGTTCAACTAAGGTCTCAGGGGACAAAGTGTTTTTGTGTTTAGTTTCTAAATCCCTGATATCTGACAGGAGTGCTTTGCGAACCTCGTCCTTCTGCTTCTTGAGAAATGAACCTAATTGAATACACTTCCCCCTCAGAACACATTTGTGAGCTTCCCAGACTGACAGCTTGGACGTCTCTCCATTATCGTTAATATCCAAATACTCCCCGATAGCATCATTCAATTGTGATTTACAGTATGGGTCCTGCATCAGCAACTCGTTGAGTCTCCAAGACCACTGTCTGGGGGGAGGAGAAACCAATTTGATAGACAAATATATCGGGGCATGGTCAGAGTCCGTTATTTGTCCTATCCAGGAGTCGACTACCAGGTCTAGACTTCTGTGGTCTATAAATAGGTAATCTATGCGAGAGTAAGAGGAGTGAGGGTATGAGAAAAAAGTGTAGTCTCTATCTGTAGGGTGAAATATTCTCCACGCGTCGGCCAGCTGGTGATCGTGAAACTCCCTCCTAACCTTACGGGCATCTCGAAGAGAGGTCCTGGGAGCACCAGACGAGGAGTCAACTTGGGGGAGAAAGGACCAATTCAGATCCCCGCCTAGGACCACCACACCTTCTAAATGGTCTTCAATCTTTGTCAGAATTTTGGTAAAGAACGCAACCTGGGAAGTATTGGGAGCGTATATATTTACTAGAGAAAATAGCTGGTCAAAGATCTTTACTTTAACAAGCTGGACTCTACCTTCTACTATCTCCGTAATGGATATATCGGAGAGACGTAGGTGTTTCGCGAAAAGAATTGCGACACCTCTAGATTTGGATAACGAATAATTGTTAAAAAAACCTGTGGGGTAGTAGTGGTTGGCGAGTGTGGGGGCATGGCTTTTTTTGAAGTGGGTTTCCTGGACAAATGCGACATCTACTTTATCTATATGTAATGTGTGCAAAAGGCGTGAACGTTTCTGGGGTATATTCAGACCTCTAACATTAGTAGAAATAAATTTCAACTTATCCATTGAAGAGGAGGTCTGCAGTCGAGATCCCGACTATGACATCTGGAAATCCAGGTATACACCATGAGGAAGGATTCGCCCCAGCAAATTTGTAGACACTAGAGAAGCTCCCGGAGGGGGGAAGGAAGGGGAAGCACAAAGGGGAGGGGGAGAAGAGCAAGAGAGAAAGAAAACAGAATACATACAAAAAACATATCATTAGTAATCGAAACATAGAAGAAGACATTGTAAACAACCGTCACATAGACCAGGGGGCAATAAGACCCCTGGACAAATCTAACAGGACGGAGAAATCAGGGGTTAGCAGGGGACGTCAGGAGTCTACCGACCAGAAATGAGAAATGAGACTATATTTGTAATTATGGGTTAATATCAAGATATCAAAATAAACTCAAGGGGGATGTATGTGGAATGGCTCGCCTGGGATAACCCCGGTTCAGACCATTCAGATTTCAATAGTATTATTGGTACTAGTGTAAATAATTGTAACTAAGATCAATGGGGGGAGAACGATAAACAGAAAACTTATTATTGAACATTGCTAATAATAGAGAAGCAACTAACAACCTATGTGGGAGGTATGCAACTATACAATCCTAGTCAGGATCAATGATCCAAGACTGGGACAAGTAGTAGTGGTAAATAGACAAGGTAACTTAGACAAACACAACTTCAATGTCAAGTCCCACTCCGAGAACCAGCTGGAACCATTGGGTGAGATCTTCTGTTATTCCTTGAGATCTTCTGCCAGCCTCCTCCATTGGAGGCATGGGGGGGGATTTGCGCCATCCCTAGATTGTCCCAATCAGGAATCTGGATTTTAGGCAGATTCAGGTTTTCGCAGAAAGATCCAACATCCGAGTGGCTATGGAGGGTCACCGTTTTCCCATCGTGGTTAACCTGGATACTCAACGGGAATCCCCATCGGAACCGGATGGAACGTTGTTTAAGTTCATCAGTAAGTGGTTTTAAAGCCCGTCTTTGTTGCAATGTATACCAGGACAAGTCCTGAAATATTTGAATTTCGTGACCGTTGAAGTCTATACTAGACACACCTCTTGCTTTCCTGAGGATAGCTTCTTTGACTGAAAAGTAGTGCAACCTGCAGATGATATCACGTGGGTTGTTAACCTGAGAACTCTTAGGGCGTAACGCTGTGTGAGCTCTGTCAAAGATAATTTGATTGTCTGGGTCTGCTTCCAAAAGCTCATTAAATATTTTGGTGAGAGCATCCGTAATCCCAAGAGGGGGGATATCTTCTGGGACACCTCTTATTCTCAAATTGTTGCGACGGCCTCTATTGTCGAGGTCGTCTAATCTTCTGCGAAATTCACCGAATTGTTGAGTGACCATACTCTGGAGGTTGTCAATTCGTGTATCAACCGTTTCTGAGTGGTCCTCTATGGAAACAATCTTTTCAGCCATCTGAGAAAGATCCGACTTGATTGAAGCAACTTGTGATTGCAGGGCCTCTTGTATCCGGGACTCTAGGGCTTGAAAGTCCATTTTAGTTGAAGAGATTTCAGATGGGTTAAAATCTCCCCTAAGTCTCCTTTCTCTGACATGATGGTAGAAGATACCGACGAAGTAGATTGAGGAGAATCTGCAGGATTCCGTGAGGGTGTTTGAGGTGTTGTTTGTGGGGGTGTTGAAGAGGCGTTGGAAGTGAAGAGTTGTTGGAAAGCACCACGAGGTGTAGAATCTCTAGTTTTCTTCGGTGCTTTTTGAGCAGGAGTTTTTTTGTCTCTCCCCATTTATACAAAGACTATATATACATCGACATCCCCAAGTACAGGTGGATACCCATATGGGTGGTACTGATCAGGAGACAGCCGAGTCCCCTCCCCAGGGAGGCGCTCGCTAGTCGGCCATAGTCAGGGCTACATTGGCATGTGGGAGCTTGTAGAGAAAGATAAGTTCCTGGCTGACCTCAACGTGATGGGATATCAGGAGGTTCAGAAATAGGAAAGGTCTAAGGGTTTCCAGCAGGGTGTACTGCTTGAAATGATGGGAAACCAGGTTGCCTTCAGTGATGCTGGTTTAACTAGAAGTGAAATCTCAGGGATTTGCTGAATATAATAATAATAACACTTGTAGTTTGGACTTTTCACCACAAGATGGCGCCTAAGATTCACTGAAAACGAGCTTCTTATATAAGGTCCTCCTTACCTTCACCTCCCAGAAGGCTCTGCTCCAAGCTAGTCGGAAGAGAAGGAGATAATGGTGGCCTCAACTTCCGGCCCGTCGCTGCTGATGGAGGACTCGAGGGGGGGGTCGCCCACGAGGGCGCAACCACCAGGGATCTCTCAGGGGTTGATCAGCTGGGCTCCCACCCCAGTACACAGCAGGCCGGCTCCAGAGCTGCAGGGGAACACAGCGCGGCTCAAGGCAGAGCTCCTCCACACACGGAGACCAGCGGGAGAGCCGGCGGCAAGGCAGACGGGCACCGGAGGACGCCGCCAAGGTAAGCGCTAATCCGGGGGGGATGCAGGGACCCCAGGAGTTGCGGCAAGCTGGTGCTGGCTAGCGGTTCCGCCGCTAGCTGCTGCTCGCGGATGTCCGTGGCCAGAGGATGGAACAGAAGTGTCCCGGGAGTATGGAGACCAGGTAGAAGTCACCAAGAGGGTGATTAGAGCAGGGGGAAGCCCGGGGAGTATAAATTTGGCCACCGGTTTGCGGGAGCTCACATACCATGCGACTGCACGAGATGGCGTTCAAGCCACGCCCCCATCATTTTATATATTAACGTAAAGTTTAAAAAGGAAAATATATTCAGAGCACAGTGTTAAATATAATTTCCCTTTTAATATCAGTGATTGAAGTGGAAATTTAGAGGTATGTAAAATTAACACCATATTACTAATATATAATTACTAGTATATACATGTTTACATAATACACTGATTGTATTTTTGTATTTATTAAATCAATCAAGTATATCACTGAGGAAATGTGATTGATCTTGTTCACCTATTGGCCAGTTTCCATATAAAATGGCAGGAAACATATGCCCCCACAAATTTCTGCTAATGAAGCACGGTCACATGTAAAACACATATATAATATTGTGGGTAAGCATGTGGAATGCAAAAATCTCCCTTTGTCTTGCATCACCATTATGCTTTGACAATGCTGTTAAACCACAACCCATATGTGTGTAAAATGTTGTATTATTTCAGTTAATACTTTTACTGACAGTGTTTTGTTCCTTCTCTTTGAGAATATATCTTCAATCAAGCAGATGGAATCCAGTAATGATAGAAGCTAAGTGGGAAGTATAAACATTGAAATACAGCAGTCTGCATGGAAAAGCACCTTTATATACTTTGCTAAACTAAGCATAACTGCCTTCCTCTACAACCAGGGCCGGACTGGGACTAAGAATCAGCCCTGGCATTTAAATTACACAGGCCCACCTGAGGCCCAGTAGGAAAGAAATTGTGTGCCGCCGCACAGCGGCGGCGCCGAAAAGGGCGTGGCCACATTGTGGTGTGGGTGTGGCCAACATGGGGCATTGATACATACATTATAATAAAACATTACATTTATCACACCCTCCCATCCACATCACGCCATCTCCCCAGACACATTATGACACCCCCAGCCCACTGTACTTATCTATGCTTCTGGTGCTGCTGACATCCATCAGCATAGAGTGAGCAGGGAAGCTCTTAGTCTCACGAGATTACCACATCTTGTGAGACTTAGAGCTCCTCGGCTTGCTCTGCAGGCTGTGTCCTGTCCAGGGACTGGGAGCAGCTATCCGCTCATTCCTCCTAACCAGAGCTGGATTAACGCTCGGTGGGCACGGGGTATTTAAGACAGGGGGTCCCTATTATGTAACATGGTTATCATATTAGACAAAATGTTAGACAAATACACAGGCAATACTGTGTGCAATACTGTTAGTTGCACGCAGCTTTGCCTTCACAAGCAGTACAGTGTGAAGTGGGACTTACCTCCCAACTGTCCTTGTAGTCGGACCAAATCTCACTAAACGAGACAGTCACCAAAATTTGGGAATTCCCCACCAGTGTTCTTGTCACTTTCACCACCTGTGGCTGCTGGTGTCTTTAGTAGCTGCTTGTCTGGATCCTCGAATGCTGGAGGCCCTATTTTGAAAAAAAAAATGGGTACATGTAATTTAGAAACCTCCAACCAGCCCTGGGGGTAAATGTATCATACCCCGGTTTTCTCAACTCGCGGGAGATCGTAGTCTTCGCAGCTTAAATTTAAAGCGGCGCTGCCTTGTAAAGGGAGGTTTCCCTTTACAAGGCAGCGCCGCTTTAAATTTAAGCTGCGAAGATGCCGATCTCCCGCGAGTTGAGAAAACCGGGGTATGACACATTTACCCCCCGGTGTTTAATCAATGCAACCCATGTTTTATAATTAGGCCTCCCTCCAGACTAAACATTAAAATACTAGCATTCACGTTTAATAAACCTATATACCTCCCTCCAAACAACCCCAACAATAAATTAAATCGCATTTACGTTTAAGAAATATACCTATTTCCCACAACCATCACTGTCATTAAATAATTCCTATTCACATTTAAAAATAGACGTTATTTTTTTCCCAAACAGCCCCACTTTCAATTAATAGCCCCCAAAACATATTATGCCACAATAGTGCCCCAGTTCGTACAATAGTACGCCCAAATGATATTTGTCTCTTATTTCCCCCCCCAGTGGCATACTGTTTCTTATTATTCCCCCCTTCCCCGAGTGGCATACTGTCATGTCTCTTATCCCCCCCCCCAGTGGCATACTGTCATGTCTCTTATTCCCCCCCCCAGTGGCATACTGTTTCTTATTACCCCCCCCCCCCCCAAGTGGCATACTGTCTTGTGTCTCATTTCCCCCCCCAGTGACATACTGTTTCTTATTATTCCCCCCCCCCCCTCCCCGAGTGACATACTGTCATGTCTCTTATTCCCCCCCCCCCCAGTGACATACTGTTTCTTATTATCCCCCCCCCAGTGGCATACTGTCTTGTCTCTTATTTCCCCCACCGTGGCATCCTTTCACTTCTCCCCATTTTCTATGTACAATCCTCCTCCCCCCCCTTTATTGTACTCACCTGCATGTCTCTACTCGTTTCCGCTGTCGTCTGCCTTTTTCTGCTGTCCGCTCCTCTGACAGCTGCAGGACCCGGCCAGGACATGTAGCGCTGCGCGCGACACATTTCCTCTGGTGGCTGGTTCCTGGGGAGGAGCCAGCCACCAGGAAGCCTGTCAGTGACAGGCTGTACGACTCTGACTGCCCTGGACGCGATCATGTGAGTATACAAATGCTCACATGATCGCTGCGCAGGGGAACGGACCGGCCCAACTGACCATCGGCCCTTCTGGCAAATGCCAGAAGTGCCAGATGGCCAGTCCGCCCCTGTCTACAACGAAAATGAGATGTCATTTCAGATTTCAGCCTTTCAAAACCTGTAAGCTGTTTGAATTGTGGCCTACTTATCACTATCCTATTAGTAGCACAAGTACAGATATACACCACACAGCCCAAATATTGACCACAATATAGATTATTGACACCATATATTTTTAACAGTTGTTGCACAGCCCTTGGCTCAGGTGTTGTTAACTGCAATCTGGATCTCCCAGAACAGATTCAGGAGTATAATTGGAACATTCTCCAGGTGTTGACATCCTCTGGATGGGATGGGTACAAGTGTCTCTCTGCTACTCCTAGGGATGTCATGCTGGTCGTCAACACGTTCTTTGTTGCTTTTCCTTTCAAGATCTAGAACAGTCTCTCCATTACAAACTCCTCACAGGAAAAGTCAAAAGCATTTCAAAATGTGACAGGTTAAGGGGCGGCTTAGGAGTGATTCTGATGATATGGAGGACTAGTGGTCAAAGCTACCAGTGACTCCAATCTAGTCTCAACTGTCACTATTCAATTTCTTCTAGCTAGTACTGGTTTACTCTATTTCCCCACTGGTTTGTGGCTGATCAAAAGTATGTAACTTACTATCACTGCTCATATGTTGTAAAGTTATTACCAATAAAATGAATACCCCTATCACTTTCTATAACTCTAGGGATACCACATCTACTAGCAAAAACCCTGAGTATGACACAGCAATATATTAGAAACATTTCAATAAACCTTTACCCGGATATATTTCATCAGTACATATTTGAGAATCCTGCAAGGTGGCAATTGGATGAAGTTGATTTGTTTAACCTGGAGAAAGTCCATCTGTAGGAGGGGTATGGGATGGCTCTATTGGTATTGACTTCCTGCCATTTTCTCTCAATCAAGTAAGGCAGGACATTGCCTTCCTACCAGCTTGAGAGGAAATGTCTAATGCATACCACTATGCTCTTACCAGCTTGCACATACCTTCTTTACCCAGTTGAGTCAACCATGTGTTGCTTAAGCTAGGCCTAGAAGATACACTCTGGGGGCCACAGGCCTACCTTGTTCATCTCTCCAGAGTCCAGAGGACTCCTGACCACATCTCTTCACTTCCAGACCGCTCTTTCCTCAGGTAACACAAATCTCATATATTAACTAATTTATGTGTGTGCACAATTTAAAACAATACAAAGAAACAAAACAAATCAAAACATTGATTTGTCGGTTGTCATGTAAAACCCTGCTGCCCACTTGACAACTATGTCTGCCCTGTTATTAAACTCATGTACAGTCGTGTGTAAGTTTTAACTTAAATAACAGCTACTTCAGTTGGTAACTGTGTCACTGTCATAATTCCTTCATGTAATGTGAGTGTTCTACTTATATACTGCCATTGTCATAAAAATTCCTCCATCTCCTCAATGTCGCCCCCTATCCTGGGAAAATACTGAAAACCAAATTATATAAATTTATTTACCCTCTGCCAACTCGCATACCATTCTCAATCCCACAAGTTCAGTTACTTGGCTAAGTGAGGAGGGCAAAATGGTACATTTTTATAGCACCATCGCCAATTATAACAATATCCAGTACATGTCTGTCTGACAATAAAACATATAAAACATGAAAATGTTACATTTTCTAAAGGGTTTCACTTATGTTAAGTCTTGTGGCAAAAATCTTACTCCAATGTTCTACACAGAGATGTATATTTGTATTTCTACCTAATTTACCTTTAGCCTCAGTCTCCTGTCTCATTCCAGCCTTTGTGCATCTGGAGGCACACTTTGCACAGGAGACAAAAGCCAGATACCACATGCAATCTATAAAACATGAATCATATTTCCACAACAAAACAACCTGCTTAAAATCAGCAACTTCTATAAACATAATCCTTAGCTACTTCCATGACTATGTCAGTGTAGTGTGTACCCCTGATTCTGTCTGATGTCACAAATGTCTTAGACCTACGAGTGAGACCATGTTTACGTATTTTTGTATCTCTTTATGAAAAAAGCATGAGATACTGACAGAGATGTAAAGGATGAGAGATAGGACAGCAAAGAATAAAAATAACAACAGGATTTGCAGACAAATAGAAAAGCAGAAAAACAATGAAGGAGATTTTACAGCAAAATGACAGCTGGATTGGACACTATGGGAAAATGGCTCTACTATTCCACTAATCCCCTAAACTATTCACTAATCTATGACCCCTTCCCATTGTTATCAAGGGATTTACATCACCAGGGTTGCTGAGAAGGGGGAGGCATGCCAGGGCCCTCACTGACTACATTTTTTTTTTTACTCCTTATTCATTTTTTCAGTTGTTTTTTTCACTTCGGGGGGGAAGCTGGATAGTTTAAAAAACCAAAACCAAAAAACATACTCACGTGATCGCGGCGCCGGCGTCTTTCCTCTCTGCTCCGTGCGCATTGAATGTTGAGTGTGACTCATCAAGTCACGCCCGACATTAAGTGATGAGGAGCGGCGCAGAGAGGACCAAGCAAGTAGACAGAAGAAAGAAGAGAAGAGATGAAGAAGTTAATAGAACGTAAGTAAAAGAGTGGAGAGGCACAGAGTGTTGTAAAGGAGTAAGAGAGAGAGGCACAGATCGTGATAAAGGGGTGAGAGGCACAGAGTGATAAAGAAGGGGGGAGAGAGGCACAGTGTGATAAAGAAGGGGAGGGAGAGAGGCAAAGAGTGATGAATAAAGGGGGGAGAGAGAGAGGCACAGAGTGATGAAGAAGGGTGGGAGAGAGGCACAGTGTGATAAAGAAGTGGGAGGGAAGGTACAGTGTGATGAAAGGGGCAAAAGCAGCATGGAGGGAGCAGCAAAGGGGGCGCAGTGTGGTTGTGATGGCACAGGGGGCTTGTGGCAATGTAGTGAGTGTGAGGTAAGTGGTGGCTAATTAATGGGTGCTATTTTGTTTGTGGGGTGATGGTGGGGCAATTTAATAGTGGGGACTATTAATTTAAGATGGGGTGGTTTGGGGGCTATTGCATGTGGGGGTGAGTTTTTGGAGAATGAGGTCTCTTTATTATATATGAGGATGAATTATTTAATGGCAGTAATAGTTGCGGGAAATTTCTGAAATGTAAATACCATTCATTTATTGCTAGGGCTATTTGCAGTGTGGGAAATGGGTTTATTTATTAAATGGGAATACTATTATTTTAATGGGGCTGGAGGAAGGCCTAACTATTACTCGTGGGTGTTATAGATTTATTGCTGTGGCTGGTTGTAATTTTCTAAATGTACCCATTTTTTTTTCAACTAGGGTCCCCAACATTCCAGGATCCAGACAAGCCACAACTAAAGAAAGCAGCAGCAACAGGTGGGGAAAGTGAGAAGAACAGGTAGGACAGTCTGTCAAATGTTGTGATTCTAGTGGGACAATCCTGATTTGTTGACTGTTCTGCCCAATCTAAGGTGCAGGCCAAGACTGTGAACTGTTTATGTACACACTGCATTCTTTCTATACTACACTATGGTGCTAGATGTTCTGAAAGTCAGGAGTGCTGGGACATATGTCACCCTCCTTAAAGCGGGATCTGCACCCTTGTGTCAATGGTATACACAACAATGCAGAGGTTTTTTGTGTAGGAGGGTGGCCTAGCACTTTTCACCTGCCAGCTACGCCCCAATGATGCATAGCTACGCCACAAATAGTATGACCACACCCACACAAACTTTTGCGCCACTGCTACGCAGTGGCGCAAAAGTTTTTACACGCTCAACTATAAGAGGGGCCCCATGAAGTTGTTGTACCAGAACCCTGAATTCCTCTTGGCAGCCCTGTACATCACCCATCCAATCCAGTGTCGTCCATCATTAGCTCGAACTTGGTATTTTATGATCACAATAAATATATACCTTTGCGATAGACTTCATGACTATAGAAGAGAAGTGCAAAATTAACCCTTTGTGATGCATACTCTGTATCTCCCGTGTGTGTGTGTGTGTAAATAGAGAGAGGTCTGGATCATAGTTTTTTGAGTTGTTTTATATATTTTTATTTTATCATGTGATATTAACTTTTTATCACTTGTGTTTTTTGTTATTAAAATAAATTTTAATATATATTTATATAACTCTACGGTGATATATTTCTTACCTTAGGATACCTTAGGATCAGTTTTGCGCTTCTATGATATCTCTGTTTTTTGTTCCTCTTTTAATTGAACACAAACAACTTCCCCATTGAAGCAACATCTTTGATACTTTTCTAAGGGGTTTTAATGGCATTATTAATGGTTTTTGGTAACATATAATTTTTATTTTCAGTGCTGTCTTTACACCCAACGTTGGTTGCCCACTTATACACGTGCAGAATCTCCTGCCACCGCACACACACAGTAAGTGATGAGATCCAGGGCTAGTAACTATTTTGTGCAAGCTCCATTGAGCACATCACTTCTCAACACTGACCGTCAGACATCACCCTGTCACATAACCCAAGAGTGGAGCTCTAATGACCAGCAGACTACCAAACACACAGACGACCTTCCAAAGTCTGACCATTTTTCCCGATCACATGCCCACCTCACCTTCCCAATCTCCAGTGCTTCCTCTGGACGGTGCACTGTGGGGAAATGCATGGCCATAGCTGCTGCTTGGTTCCCTCTGTTGGGAGCTGGCTTATTACATATTCATAACAGGAAGGGGAGGGACGGATCAGCCCAGGGCTGACCCGAACGGCACATGTAAAAAGGTCAGCCACCATGAAGCAAACCAATATTGGGGTTGGCCAATAATAGACCAGGTGCCAGCCCTGATGAGCCTGGACAGCTGAGCTCATATGCACCAACAATCGCCTCTATGTATAAATTTTTTATAAAAAAAAAAATCGCCAGGGGGAAAAGACATAAAAGAAATGGCCTATGGCCATTCTGCCTATGGTCCAGAGGACTCTTGACCATATTCCAAATGGCTTTTTCCTGTAGGGAACACAACTGTTGCATATTTATTAATGTTTGTACACTGAAAGCCTTATAAACTATTACATTTGTTGCTTGTGATTCTTGGAACTGAGCTATTGGTAATGTTGCCGCTCTCTTGGCAGCCTCATCAGCTCTCTTGTTCCCTAGTGAAATCAGGTTGGTGTTATATGTGTGTGTGCTTTGCACTTAATTACCTCTACTGCCTCTGGTATTTGTATTGCTGTCAAAAGTTTGTGTATGTGTTGTGAGTGGGCTACTGGTGGGCTGCTGCTGTAAAAATATTTCTAAGACGCCATATAGCCTGAAATCATGGACCACCCTAAAAGTGTATCTTGAATCGGTGTAGATGTTGACTGATTTCCATTCTGCCAACTCACATACTCTTCTAAGTGCTATTAGTTCAGCTACTTATGTTAAATGTAATGGGCCAAGGGGTTCAGCTTCTACTGTGCCTGTGTCATCTACAACAGCAGAATCCTGGGCATAGCTGTCCTGTGTCCCTCTGTCTATGACCGCTTCCATATGTATAGAATGTAATGTCCACCGTCTCCAGTGGTCACTTATGTCAGGTCTAGCTGTAAAGGTCTAATTCAAATGCTCTAAACAATCATGCATGTCTGTTTAAATGCAAAATCCTTTCTCATTTATGCTATCACCCTCCACCCTATATGCCTCATTAGGCACATAAGGTAGAAAAGTGTCTGGATTTAGCCTAATACAGCTCTTGCTTGTTATGTTTGAAGGTGCCATAAGGGCAAATTCCCATCTAGTGAATCTGGCAGATGAGACATGTCTAGTTTGAGATGATTTCAAGAGGGCAGACACTGCATGAGGTGCATACAGCGTTAAATCATAACCTAAAACTACTTGCTCACCCTTGGTTCCTAATAAAACAGCACTGGTCCATCATTGCAGATGGTCTATTGACCATTCACAACACATCATTTTGTACTACAATTGCCCCCTCTCGTGTCTGGCTCCCATGGTCCGCCGGCTAAACATCAAGGCACACACGGTAGGATGATAACAACTCTTTCAGGTTATACCCCTTACGATGACCAATACAGGCACAAAGTCCACAAGTGCTCGTCAGCAAGGCTGTACTCGCTCTTTGCCTGGGATGGTATGTTGTTTAATACTACTATTTATTTTATGGATTGTATGCAGCTTTGGATAGTATATATCAGCACCAATTCCTGATGGTGTTCTATTCTTCACTAACCGTTTCTCAGTGTACTATTAATATTATACTGTCCTTCAATTTATCGGGATGATTTCTGTTCTTTCATCCCCCTGGACTGTATGCTAATAATAACGATGCCCTGACGGAATTTCAATAATTGTCTTATGGATAATATCTTTTTATATCCTATGTTGTTCTTCCTACAATATCTATTTCTTTTTTCCCAGTCTTTATTCAGGTGTACCTATCTCTATTACAACTAGAGATGCTGACTGACCCCCGTGTTTTGGTTTTGGTTTTGAATCTGGATTACTGTCGTGTTTTGGTTTTGCCAAACCGCCCTTGCGTGTTTTGGTTTTGGTTTTGTTTTGCAATTTTGTTTAAAAATCAATGTTTTTGGGCATAAAATAATCTAGTTTAGTGCTCCACCTGTTTCTTGGATAAGTAAGGTAATTCTAAAACTAATAAATTAGGAAGAAAACCGTTTAATCCCTGGTAGGCCGTCCTTAATTCTGCAAACAAACCTGATTGTCTTCCTCTTCATCTTAGCCTATTGGCAATGCAGCCATCATCTTTGGGTGTATATTACACCCTATACTTATAGTTAAATGTATAAAGAAATGGACAAAGGCAGTCTGGTTTCTGTCTCTATAGCCCCCCTCCCTCCTCCACTTGTAGTTAAATAGAAAAAAAGCAGTGAACAATATAAAAAATAAATGGACCAAGGTAGTTTGGCTGTCTATGACATACCCCCCCCGCCCTCCATTTGTAGTTGAATAGAAAAAAAGCAGCCTGCGTAGACTGAACCATATAAAAACTAAATGGACCAAGGTAGTTTGGTGGCTGTCTATGACCCCCTCCCCCCCCGCCCTCCTCTTGTAGTTGAATAGAAAAAAAGCAGCCTGCATAGACTGAAGAATTAGAATATAAATAGAAATTGAGAAAGGCTATTTGGTATCTGTCTGCATCATAATCATCAACATCATCATTAGTGCCCTCGTCGCCTACACAAATCTCCCCCTCATCCTTTTCTAATTCCAAAGTGGCATCCTCAATTGGTGTATCACTGGCTACACTCGGGCTGTTAAGGCACACATCAGCAGAACTGCTGAAAGTACCCTTCTTTATGGGTACACTGTCCCTAACAGAATGCTCACGATTAGACATACCACTGGTGGATGGACTCTCCACAGGGACTGGTGTCATTTCTGATTCAGAGCATACATTATCCTCTAATGCAGTGGTTCCCAAACTTTTGCAGTTCGTGGCACCCTTAGAGTCTCCAAATTTATTCAAGGCACCCCTCCAAAATAATTATTGAGCAGTCCTGTTTTAGAAGTAGTTGGGTCAAAAAATTGTAATAAGTATTTAGGTCAGGACAGAAATACTTATTTAGTTGTATGCAAAAATGCCCCCTCTGCATCCAGACACTCTGCCCTCAGGCACACTGCCCCCTCTGCATCCAGACACACTGCCCCCTCTGCATTCAGACACACTGCCCTCTCTCACACTGCCCCCTCTGCCCTCTGTCACGCTGTCCCCCTCCTCTGCCCTCTCTCACGATGTCCCCCCTCCTCTGCCCCTGTCACACTCCTCTGCCCCTGTCACACTCCTCTGCCCCTGTTACACTCCTCTGCCCCGTTGTGCCCCGCTGTTACACTCCTCTGCCCCGTTGTGCCCCGCTGTTACACTCCTCTGCCCCTGTTACACTCCTCTGCCCCGTTGTGCCCCGCGTTCCCCTCCTCTGCCCCTATCACACTCCTCTGCCCATGTCCCCCTCCTCTGCCCCTGTCCCCCTCCTCTGCCTCTGTTACACTCCTCTGCCCCTGTCCCCCTCCTCTGCCCCTGTTACACTCCTCTGCCCCTGCCCCCCTCCTCTGCCCCTGTCCCCCTCCTCTGCCCCTGATTTCCTCCTCTACCCCTGTCCCCTCCTCTGCCCCTGTTACACTCCTCTGCCCCTGTTACACTCCTCTGCCACGCTGTCTCCCTCTGCTCTCTGTCCCCCTCCTCTGCCACGCTGTCTCCCTCTGCTCTCTGTCCCCCTCCTCTGTCACGCTGTCTCCCTCCTCTGCTATGCTGTCCCCCTCCTCTGCCACGCTGTCCCCCTCCTCTGTCACGATCCCTCTCACTCCTCTGCCGCGCACCAGCCATAGAAAAAAAAGAAAGAACACAGAAACTTACCAATCCGTCGGGCCCCGGGACCCAGCATCCACCTCTCTCCCGCAGCTGTCACTGATGTTGATATTCAGTGACAGCTGCGGGAGAGAGGAGGCTGCTGGGTCCCGGCGCCGCGTGGATTGGTACGCTTCTGTGTTCTTTCTTTTTTTCAATGCCTGGCCCGCGGCACCCCAGTGACAGCGCCGCGGCACCCCTGGGAGCCGCGGCGCACAGTTTGGGAACCGCCGCTGTAATGCCTTACTGTTTTCTTGCAGCTCGGCTTTCACGCGTAACAGTAGTTGTGCACTACTTTTAGACTCCAAATTACTTGGTCTTTCATGGTCACGAGTGACCGTACAAAAAGAGGGCTCAGTAACATTTTTTGATCTGCCACTAACAGAGAAAGGCGAAGGCCTCATTCTTTCTTTGCCACTGCGTGTGTAGAATTGCATGTTGGCAATTTTTTTTTTATCGGCAGTTAACTTTTCCTCAGTTACACTTCTTTTTCACTTCAACACAGTAAAATTTTTTGGGTGTGTGTTTTTTTTCCCTAATTTAAAAAGACTATGTACTTTTACATCGCCTTTCCCAGATGACATACTGGGAACACTACCATCAAGACTGGTGATAGAACCTGGTTGCTGATTCTGCTCATATGTGGACTGCTTTGAATCCATTTTAATGAGCCCAAAGCACTTGTAGTGCCAAAAATTGTATTAGATAGATACTGCTGACAAATATCACTTTTGACAGCCAGAAAAATTTGTGTTAAACACTGGGGAATATGGGAGACCCTAAAGCACTTGTAGTGCAAAATATTGTCTTATATAGATACTGCTGACAAATATGACTTTTTTTGAGAGCCAGAAAAATTAGTGTTAAACACTGGGGAATATGGGAGACCCTAAAGCACTTGTAGTGCAAAATATTGTCTTATTGTCTTATATAGATACTGCTGACAGAAATGACTTTTTTTGTCTGCCAGAAAAATTAGTGTAAAACACTGGGGAATATTGGACACCCCAAATCACTTGTAGTGCAAAATATTGTCTTATAAGGATACTGTTGTCAAATATGACTTTTTTGACAGCCAGAAAAATTAGTGTTAAACACTGGGGAATATGTGAGACCCCAAACTACTTGTAGTGCAAAATAATTTGAAAAATAAGCCTCCTCTATCCTCCTGTCTTGCTGCTCTAACAATTGCAAATAGAATATGATTTAATAATAGAATTGAATAGATTCCAAATTAAAGAATAATAGAAAGAATAAAGTGTACAATTATTGCTCTGTCCCTGCGCTATTACAGCCTCTGACCTAACCCTGCTCTCTTCCTCTGTCAAATGGCGATGGATTGCTGTGGAGGCTGGTATTTTGCTTTTCAAATCTCGCGAGAACTGAGCTCAGAAATACGAATACGTCACAATGACGTTTTGCCTCGATTTCGAATCCGAATGGGCGGGAGAGTAGGTACTCGGATAGGCGAAATTCGGATGGATTCGGATCTCGGGGAACCGAGCCCGCCCAATTCTAATTACAACACACAGTTTCAATCAAACATACACACATGAGTTAGTACTTTTTTCATCTGTTTGTATTTGAAATTAGGTACTTTTGAAAAATATATTTCTATTCACTATTGATGTATTTATGAGAAGAACAGGCAAGCATATTTATATATAGCAAAATATAATCGGACTATGCAGCGTCGGACTGGCCCAGCGGGCTACCGGTATAATCACTGGTAGGCCCGGTTACCTTACGGCCACACCCCCTTTTACACGTGGGCGTAGCTTACCTGAGGCCCGTTGTCCTCCCCGGCGTCCCCGTTGCTGCAGATGACTGGCTGTCACTGACAGCCAGTCATCTTTAAATTGCGATCGCAGCTGCAATCATGTGACCCGCCCCCTCCACCTGTCAGCTGATGTTCCCGGCACTGCTGAAGGGAGAAGGAGCAGAGAGGCTGCATCAACATATGAGTAAGTAGACTCTTTAACCACTTGTTTATATTGTTTGTGCTATCACTAATATATATATATAGGACCATAACACCAGTGAAGAAGAAACCAGAGACCAGATACTGTGGTGCATCACCCGAATATAATGGTGAGGGTGTATGCATACCAGATGTATATATTTCAGAAACAATCACAGTGATTGAATTGGCAGAACTTCCATATGGTATATAGAGAAGCACCCAGGACACACTTGTGCAGATATATGCGTACCAGAAATCAGAACTTTAAGGCTTGTCTGTACAGATGTCCCGCAGCTGATCATGAACAGGTAACATAACTGGATACATGGCTACTAGCCTCAGGAAGTAGAATACACAAGGAACCACAGATGTAATAACAAGATATACACTTTAATAAAAAATAAGTAGCCACTTACAAATCAAGTAGCAGATAGTAAACCTATCTGTATAGAACCAGCTCCCAGTATAATGGAGATGACAGCAACGATTCTTAACGTGTTTCATCTGTTTTCACAGACTTCATCAGGAGAAAAAGGATAATACTAGCCCTCATAACGGCAGTTGTATAAATAGTGCACCGCGCCATTTTGTGCGTGCGCACCTCAAACCGGAAGTAAACTCATTGCGCATGTGTCAATCGGAAAAATACACATACATAATCAAACGCCTTAAAACGGGCTGATTAAACTGAGACATAGTGTTAACAACATAATTAGACATTTCATCAGGTGGTTATGTAAACTGCATCACATATACATACACCAATACATTGAGAGTCAATATAGAACCCCTGCGCATGCGCAAGCACGGCAATATGCCGATCGTACTGCGCAAGTCCCCTCATATCTTTATTGAGTCGATTAATATCAAGTCTTCCTATTCTTCTATCCGTAAAGCGCCATTCTAAAATAGGGCACCAAATGGAAGGCCTGCAATGTAAATAACTATCATGGACAAAAAGTGTCTCCATCTATTAAACCAAATCGGACAACTGCGCATGCGCAAAGGCGGCAATTCATCGTCCACTCTATGCATGACTACAATATAGATTATAACAATGTAGTTTAAAACAAGCATTCAGTGTAATTAAACAATGCATATAAAAACAATATATACATGATACAATCACAATCCAATATAAAAACTTTAAAATACATAAAAATCATAAAAAGGGGGCACCTCAAATCCCTCATTCAATCCATGTGGTGACAGCGTATTCAGCGTATAAATCCAATACATTTCTCGCTGTGCGAGCCTCTTTCCTAAATCACCTCCCCTAGGACCTAGGGTCACATGTTCTATGGGCAAAAATTTTGAATATTTAGGGTCTGATTGATGTACATCCAAGAAATGTTTAGGTACAGAATGGCTGGTTAGTTTGTTTTTTATATTCCTCACGTGCTCCTGAACGCGCAACTTGAGCATTCTTTTCATTTTTCCTATGTACCTCAAACCGCAAGAGCACTCCAGCAGGTAAATCACTGATGAGGTAGTACAATTCATAAGACTATTAATAGTATAGCTCCTACCCATATTGGAGTTGGAAATTTTTTTGTTATTCTTTTTCATATATCTACATATATTGCAATGGTTACATTTTATGCTTCCTTTTAGATTCAGAAATGTAGAAGGAGTACTTATATTATCCTTAAGCATACTAGGGGCTAGTATGTCCTTTAGGATTGCGGCTCTTTCTAAAAATAATATCAGGTCTCTCAGGTAAAATATCACTTAGAACGGGATCCCTTTTAACAATATTCCAGTGTTTTGAAATTACTGCTTTGATTTTGCTTTCACCGTTACTATAACTAGTGATAAAGGAAACTCCCTCTTTATTCTTTCTCTGTTCTTTCTTAGTATAATCTAACAACGATGATCTGTCAATATTTTCAACCTTATTAAGAGCTCCTGCAAAAAAAAAATGTACTTGCAGGAGCTCTTAATAAGGTTGAAAATATAGACAGATCATCGTTGTCCGGATGGACATGCTAAAGGTTTATGAATAACATTCCAACATCGGGTCTAATTTGTTTAAGCCCCCTGTTTGTGGCTCATTATATCGGAATACCAACATAAGATTTATGCTACTTGGGCTGTTGCTTTATCCTCTGGTATTATAAAATTTGGACATACTGTTTATTATACTACTATTGCATTGTGATCTATACATCACGTTAGTGATATTAATTGATGTTTTATGATATTTGGAGATATATTCACAACTGAGATCAATTACCATAGGATAATATGTGGTGTTATTTTTATTATGCATTCTATTGATTGATACATTTCTATATCCTTTTTAATAAATTGTTTGCTACATTTTTCTACATGCCGGTTTGACTATTTGATACAATACACACTCTAACTCCTAGTGGTTTAATTGCGCTGGTGAAGTCTCTTAAAGCAACATTCCATTTTTCAATTCATAGAATCCTTCAGTGGGCCTCCATGTTCTAATGCAGTGATGGGCAACTTGGCTTACCTTGAGGGCCGCATGTGTTGCCTCCCAGCCTTCAAAGAGGCTGGACAGAGGAAAGAAGGAAAGTACACTGTAATCTCTCTTCTTCTGGGTATGCTGCGTACTTTCCATACACTGTGCAGAGGAGGGTATGTGACACAGCAGTAGGCTGCCCGTGTTTTTCATTCTCTGCTTCTTACAAATTAGATAATAAGATCAGAAGCAGCCTGAAGGAGGCCTTCATGTAAAGGCTTGGTAGGCTACTGGCAGCCCGCCTGTTGCCCACCACTGTGGAAAAAATGGAAAAATATATTTTGTAAATAAACTGGCTACAGCTGCATCAATGTTCAGCACTAAACACCATTTTGAAGCTTCTTCATCCTGAAACAATGCATATTATCAATAATTTTAAAATTAAATTGACGTCTGTTCATTTGCTCTCTTTCTTTATTAATAATATCTTTAATAGCTCGATGTAAGAAAAACACTGCTGATTCTTTGAGGATCCTGATATAGAAAATCTTGTAAAGAGGCTAAAACTGGGGTATATTCTATAGCCATAATTTTGTTTAATGTTTTTCAGTAGATCATTCACCACATCAGTGTTAAATGTGGATTCTTCCACAATCTCTCCTCACTCATTGCTAGGTGACCAATAAGGCTCAAATAGAGAACTCAGGGATCCACCTGCACCTGAGGGTCCAGATTGTTAATTATCTATATCCATACTTACATCTACCCCCTGGATCCCATATATCATCCTCCGATTTTTGCAAGTCGCCGGAACTTGCCTTTACAAACCATTGCCGCTTTAAATTTTCACTGCAAAGTCGCCTATTCCTGGCGACTTGCAAAAATCAGAGGTTGATACATTTACCCCCAGGACTCTTAAGCCCCTGTATATAACATACCGGTACATCTTCCTTAGTGACAAACTTGCATAGATGTCATCAGCCATGAAATTAACTTTCATTTGTTCAGGAAACAGAGCTGTGGTTTCTCTGTGTTGAGGAATACAATCCACATATAAAGTTCCATCATATTCCTCAGCTAAAGATTTAGCACACACTACACACACGTTGTGATGAGATTGTTTGTCTTCTTTCCTTCTCTAGGCTCTGAATGAGTACTGAGAAAGGAAGATTTACTAACTTAAACAATCTAAATATTTTAGAAGGCATCCTAAACTGGGCATACCTGGAAAAGGCACTATTTGACTTTTTGCAAAAGGGTTCAGGCTACATATCATTGAAATTGTTTGAAGAAAATGCAGTTGCTTTGGAGAATCACCTAATGTCATATAGGGGCCAGTAAAAACACCAAAGGGAAGGAGGAGTCACATTATAGCCGCTATAGGGTATTTCAAATGTGATGTCCAGTCAATTTAAGTGCTGTGGATAAAGAAAAATGACCAATTAATTGGTATAAAATATAATCATGGCGATATAGGAGATAAAAAAAAACCAAATAAAACAAATTGCATGCAGATATCGATAAAGAGTTTGAAAAGTGAGAGGGTCAGTAGTTATACAGTCAGTTTACACAATATTGAGCAAAGGGATGCTGGCACATGGTACTGCCATAATAACCTATCTTAAATAATAATTGGTGGATATTTTGCAGTCCCATCCGTGCTGATTGAATGGTGAGGTCTGAGGAGTGTATAATTTCAAAAAAGGAGAAAACAGTAAATGGAATATGCTAAATAATAATAATAAAATAATAACTGGTATATAGCTTTTAATTTTTCCCTCATTAATCCAAAATATTCAGAACTGGAATGCGATGTAGCAGAAGCATCTTTAAACAAGACATAGGCAGGTGCTGTCACTGAGGTCCAGGTAAGCTGACAGCCAGGAGACTGGATCAGAGGAGGTGTAGCAGTCTGCAGGCAGGAGTACAGAGAGGTCCAGCTAAACAGACAACTAGGTGGCTGGAAGAGAGAAGGTTTAACAGTCTGCAGGCACAGACAAAGGAGGGTCAAACAAGCCAGGGGTCAAATGTCAAATGGTCCACAACGATGCCAGGGGGAAAACAGGAGTGAAGTTAAAGCAAGCCAGGGTCAGGGTCACAAGCTCAGATGCAAACAGAAGGACAAGCAGGGGTGTGTAAGTGGAAGTCAATCAGGATCCATACATTGGAATACACAGAAGAACCAGAAGCAGTTAAGACAACAGATGAAGGGAGAGATAGTCTTATAAAGGCCATCCACAGGTGAAAGGAAATAAATGATAGAGAAGAAAGATTCAGGAGCATAGGTAAGAGGAACAGGGGGGAAGATGGTGCTGGGGGATAAGTGAGAGAGACAGAAGAGAAGATGGTACATGGAGATATGTGCGTGAGACAGAGGAAAAAGATGGTACATGGAGATATGTGGGGGAGAAGATGTTACATGGAGATATGTGAGGGAGTCAGGGGAGATGATGGTACAGGGGGATATGTGAGAGAGACAGAGGAGAAGATGGTACATAGAGATATGTGAGGGAGTCAGGGGAGATGATGGTACAGGGGGATATGTGAGAGAGATTGGGGAGAAGATGGTGCAGGGGGATATGTGAGAAAGACAGGGGAGATGATGCTGCAAGGGGATATGTGAAAGTGACAGGGGAGATGATGGTGCAGGGGATATATGAAAGTGACATAGAGGAAGATGGTGCAGGGAGATATTGAGAGGGACAGGAAAGGAGTTGGTGCAGTGGGATATGTGAGAGAGACAGGTGAGTAGATGGTGCAGGGGGATATGTGAGAGAGACAGGGGAGAATATGGTGCAGTGGGATATGTGAGAGGGACAGGGAAGAAGATGGTGCAGGGGGATATGTGAGAGAGACAGTGGAGAAGATGATGCAAGGGGATAGGTAATAGGAGCATTGCTAAAGATGGAGCTAGGGGGATAGGTCAAAGGTAAAGTGTGAAGACAGAGACAGCTTAAGAATAGGAATATCAGATATGCAGTCATCATAACACACAAGTAGTAATGAATGATGGGAATGCACAGACACAGATTTTTGGGGGGAGATGGTAGGGGGTGGGATTATTCAGGCACAGACAGGACAAGTGTTTAAAAAAAATTCAAGCTATCGTACTCCATTCACTCATATTTTTCATACCCCCACTTCTAAATTTACATTTTGACCACTGATTACAACCACAAGAAAATTATTCTTCTGTTTCTAAGGTAAAATTAAGGTAGCAAATACAAATGTTAGATTAATGTATAACTGTTAAAAGTAAATGATAGAATGTGTTAAACAGAGATTGACATTAAAGGGGCATATTCAATTGTCCGTGTTACTTGCAAAAGTAGCACGGTGTTAAAACTATTACAGTTATTACGGTAATTCTAAGCCAGATTTCAGCTTGCAGCTCCCTGAGCTGCGATACCGACACCAGGCTGGTCAGCACAGGGCTGGATTCTCTTAGGAGATCAAGTCCACAAAATACAATGTGGACCCCCTCACCGAGGGGTACCCAGCCTGAAAGTTTTTTTCCGGATCCCTGGGTGGTGGGTGTGGAGTAATAATAATGATTTTATAGTAAAAAAAAACACATTTTGTCCCTGGTGCACTACAGGTGCCAGCATGGCCAAACTGCCATTAAGTCTCTGGGCATGCTGGCGCTTGGTGAACCACAAGTTCTAGCATGCCCTGTACTCAGTGCCTGATAGGACCTGTAGCGCAAAAAGAAAAAATAGAAATAAAACACAGACACCGTTGTAAACATTACTTTAATTGAAAAATTTAAATATAAACACCCCTACACAACCCACATCATTTATTCCCTTTACTGCTCACCTACCAGGGCCTTATTTTGTAATATAAATATATATATATATATATATATATATATATATATATATATATATATATAGATAGATAGATAGATAGATAGATAGATATAAATATAATTTCCCCCCCCCCCCCCCCTCTCTTAAGTTTTCCATAAGCACCTGGGATTCCTGCATGCTCCGGCGAGCCTCCAAAGCTACACCTTGTTCCGGTTTGGGACAACACGGAATTCCCACCGATACTTTCTGGTGCCTATCATAAGTGAGAGATGCAGGCAGTAATTAGAGTTGCCAATGACTTTAAAGAAACTGGGTATCTTTACAAGATATTCAACAGAAGTATTACTCCTTTTCCTCCTTTGGTTCTTAGAGTTTATCCAGGTGATACACTTTCTTATTTCTTTCCCTTCAGCAGACACCCTAAGAGATCTAACACCGTTTCAGAATATCTGGTAAAATCTACTTTGCTTGAAGGCATGATTTTGTCCCTATATAATTTAATCAATATTTCTATCCTTGACTCCCAGTGGAGTCAGAGAATGAATAGGTGAGGGATTTAGACCTTCCTTCTAGTTAATCATGCTGGGAATTCCCACACACTCAATATTAAAAAGACATCGTATAAAATTAATTACAAGTGATATCACACAACTGATAGACTTACTTAAATTTTCCCCTGACGGGACTGTGGCCACAGGGAAACAATGTAACATATCTGGTGGACTTGCCCGTGAATTGTCCCCGCCTGGAACACTGTGCATTCCATCATCAACTCAATGTTAAAACAACAAGTACCTAAAGATCCCTGGACATTTTTACTTTCCTGGCTCCCCCAAGATACCCACAAGATATCAGCATAAACAGTCAAAAACTGCGTTTTCTCCTGCTAGTTGTAGCTAATGTGTTCATAGCTGAAAATTGGTAACATCCAGCCCCTACCTCCATAACAGCCTTTACCAGCTATTACATATTTCCTGCATGGAAAGACTAACATATTTTTTCTCCATGATAAGCAGCATAAATACGATGATATTGACTCATTGGTTTTTCACGAAAAGGCAGAATCAGGCACACTCAGGAAAGTCTCAGGAAAAAGCCTTACCATTCATCATCATCATCATCATCATCAACATTTATTTATATAGCGCCAGCAGATTCCATAGCGCTTTGCAATTGGGTACAAACAGTAACAAAAAAATGCTGGGTAATACATACAGAGAGGGAAGAGGGCCCTGCTCGCAAGCTTACAATCTATGGGATAAATAGTATTCTTCCTGATGGATCCCCTATTTGACAAAACCAATGCATCAGTTATAACTTTTAGAGAGTGTACAGAACATTTCTCTTGAAAGGTCACTTTTTCAAGTTCCATAAAGCTTTTTATTTTATGTTTATAAGACATGTAGACTTTACCTTGTACTTCCCCCTCCTTCCCCATAAATCAACACTCCTCCCCCTTCCCCTTTGTTATAATAGTTATTAAAAATATGAAGAAAGGTTATTGTTTCATATACAGACGATGGACCCGCCCACAGTAAACAGTGATAAAAAGAAATAAATGTTAAATAAGGCAAAGGCCAATCCCCATAATTTCCGAAGATGGAGAAAAATCAAGTCCTTCTACAGGAAGAAACCTGCTGGAATACAAGGAATGCCGTCCTAAGTGCACCTTCTCATTTAAATAATGTCGTCCCCTCTCATTATCTCCTCTCACTCCCTTGTCCAAGACTTCTTCCTCTGGATCTTACGCCCAGAGCCGGATTTAGACCTCATAGGGCCCTAGGCAGGATACTGTTTTTGGGGCCCCTCCCTGCAACAATCCATAGCACTATATTTTTGCAGCCTACCATATACCCCTATAGTTACGTAGAAGTGAAAGCATGTGCCGCCGCATGCCTACCATATACCCCCATATAGATAAGTAGATATGAAAGCATGTGCCGCCGCGCAGCAGCGGCACGCCGCCAAAGGAGGTGAGGGCGTGGCTTGCATCTTTGGGGGCGTACCTAACATGTGAAAAGAGCAAGGCCACCCTGCTGCAGAAAAAGGCACCCCTAAATAATTACCAAGCAGTCCCGTTTTTTTAAGTAGTTGGGTCAAAACAACATAATAAATATTGAAGTCAGGGCAGAAATATTTACTTAAGTTGTTTGCAAAAATAATACGCATAAATCCAAGTATGTGCTCTTGTCACTTTTGTCCCTCTATCATCACACTGTGCCCCTTCATTGTCACTTTTGCCCCTTCACAATATCACATGTGCCCTTTCACCATCACCTCTGTGCCCATCCCCATCACCACCTCTGTGCCAATCACCATCACCACCACTGTGCCAATCACCATCACCACCTCTGTGCCCATTACCACCTCCGTGCCCTTCACCATCACCACTTCTGTGCCAATCACCATCACCACCTCTGTGCCTCTTCACCATCACCACCTCTGTGCCCTTCACCATCACCACCTCTGTGCCAATCACCATCACCAATTCTGTGCCCCTTCACCATCACCACCTCTGTGCCCTTCACCATCACCACCTCTGTGCCCATCACCACTTCTGTGCCAATCACCATCACCACTTCTGTGCCAATCACCATCTCTGTGCCCTTCACCATCACCACCTCTGTGCCCTTCACCATCACCACTTCTGTGCCAATCACCATCACCACTTCTGTGCCAATCACCATCTCTGTGCCCTTCACCATCTCTGTGCCCTTCACCACCTCTGTGCCCATCACCATCACCACTTCTGTGCCCCTTCACCATCACCACTTCTGTGCCCCTTCACCATCACCACTTCTGTGCCCCTTCACCACCTCTGTGCCCATCACCATCACCACTTCTGTGCCCCTTCACCATCACCACTTCTGTGCCCCTTCACCATCGCCACTTCTGTCCCTTGTTTTACTTACCTTTCTATTGCGCGCTGCTCCTCCTCCGTCAGTCCAGATGTAAAAAAAAAAAAAAAAAAAGAGAAAGAGTCACGTGATCGCTCGTTGGGTCCCGGCAGCCTCTCCTCCTCTCTTTATCACTGAGAGGAGAAGAGGCTGCCGGGACCCGATTCGCGGCACCCGACCCCCCCTCCTCCGATTCGCGGCACCCCCCCCTCCCCTGACTCGCGGCACCCCCCCCCCCCCGCACGAGTCACGGGGGCGGGGGGGGGGGGTTTGCCGCGAGTTGGGGGAGGGGCCGAATTTTTTTTTTTTTTCATTTTTTTTAAAATTACTCCTGTCCCCCCCAGCTGTGCCCCCCCAGAGCCGCTAGGCCCTAGGCAGGTGCCTAGGTTGCCTAGCGGTAAATCCGGCCCTGCTTACGCCCATCTTCAATCAGACTTTTCACTAGTCTACACAGCATAGGTGCCCTTAAAACTCTTCTTTTAATAAAGGCCTACCAGCCTACCTTCTAACTACTCTCCCTTTTAGATTGTAAGCTGTCATGAGCAGTGGCCTCTGTATCCTCCTGCTTTCATTACCCATGCCAGCAATGGAAATATTTCACCTCCTCCTTAGGCTTTTTCCTCTCTGGCAGGGTTGGCTGGTGTAAGTCATGGTTTAAATCAATGGGATTGTTTTTGTTTTTTTAAACATTCTGTTTTTTTTTATTATGCTGTGACTACAGGCACGGCACTGTGACTTCATAAAAAAAAGCTTATTATAAGGAAATCCCCCTTTTATTTTTCCACATTCTTGTTGCTTGTTGTGTTCATTTGAGTGAGCTGAACCAATGCAGTAAATTCACACACACAACAGAGAAATAGAGGGGGTGAACCAGATCATTTTTTAAAACGGCACTTTTATTACAGAAAAGGCCCATTGGGTTTTGTCATTAATAAAATTGCCGCTTGAAGAAAATAACTTTGAAGAGTCTGGAATCAGCGGTTCTACAGAACCGCTGAATAGTATATATACCCGTTTTGCAAGCTCAAAGTATGAGTCAAGTTTTCTCCCACCAGTAATAGTGAAGTTCCAGGCACTAGCTCCACTGTTCCAGAAATCATTTTTCAGTGAATCTGTAGTGTCATATTATGAATGGTGGAAGAGCCAAAAAAGGTCAATTGAAAAAGTTAATCCTAATGTATTCACATTATTTAACAACTTCTGACTGACCAAGCAGCTTCAGCTAGGGCAGAAAGATTATTTTCTTCTTTTTATTTAGTTAATTCAAAGCTTCGATACTGGGAACTGAAAAGGCCTAGTGGAATATTTATAAAACTGTAGGTTTGAAATAGTGGAGATGTTGCCTACATCAACCAATAAGATTCTAGTTACCATGTATTTAGTACATTCTACAAAATGACAGCTAGAATCTGATTAGATGCAACATCTCTCTTTTTCAAACCCATAGCTTAGTAAACATACCCCCCAGTGCTAATGCTTAACTTCTTTTTTAGTGTGTGTGTGTGTGTGTTTCTCTGAAAAGTGCTTCTGCATTTTCCATTTTGCATTACGATTCAGATTTATTTAACTATAAGTAATAAGTAGGACCAATGCTTAACTTTAATTTATTCTTATTTTCGATTTCATCTATCTTGAAGTGTACTTTATATATTTCAATATGTTTGGTTTATCCACAGATATTCAGATGTAATAGAAATAATAAGCAATAAAAATTGTTTTTATTGAAAGATTTAAAATTAATTATATCATAGCCTAATAACTTTGGATTGTTAAGGTTAGAAAGCATTAAATCATGGTGTGAAAGTCAAATAATTGGATGAAGTCGTTTCAAATTAATAAACATCAATTTAATTGTCTTTATCTGAAAATATGCGAATAGCACGCTACAGCGTTCAAGGGCGTATTACGCAATATCACTAGTGAACACTTCTACATACATTTACACTCACACATTCATTTGTAAATTGTTCACTTTAATAAAGTTCCAGCACTTTTATAATCAAATGTAATAGATTTAATAGTTTAATACAATAATGTTAAAACCACTTTTTTGATATTTAAGGTTCAGGATATAGGAAATATATCATGTTTAGTGTCATATTAATCCACTTTCTACCATTAGACATTGGCTACAATCGACTCAACGATCGCACCTTGCGTATACTAGTTATGGAAGATAAAGGATTACAGCTCAAAATGATATTGTGTTTGGAATGCTAATAGACTAGTTTGAACCAGTATTTTGGTGGGAAGACACGTAGGCAGCTGTTGGAGAGTTGACCCCCACCCTTGGAGAGCATCGTTTGAAACGACCTATGACCTGCATTATACTGGACTGTCTTAAATCCTGAACCAATGGAAAAATCCCATGACATTACCACTATTTTTTATGTACCATAAACTGTATATAAACCAGACAATGAGACCATAATTCAGTCTACTTTGACCACAGGCTTCAGGACTGAATCACTGTATGCAGGATCCAGTGCGCAGCGTATGTATCCGATGTATTTATTTGATTTAATTGTTATTTGTTACATCCTGCTATTGAATCTCTTTTGTGTGTTGGAACCACATTGATCACAGCGGACAATATTTATTGATAGCGACTAGATGAATATAACAATTGGAGGCTCTGAGCGGTAATCACTCTACTGTAAGAGTCGCAAAACTTACCGATTTCGGTTTCTCAACAATGGGTGGAAGATGCGTTATAAACGGGTAAGAACGCAAATAGTTCTGTGCATTTTTATCATTCTGTGTTGCAAAGCCAAATATCCACTTTTTGTAATCCAAGTGGCACTGGTTAAAACCTAGGGACAAAAAAGAAAAATAATGTTTCTTTTTATTGTCATTGTGTGATTTAATGTGATTTGTTTACATAGCCTACACATTTCCCTGTATAGTTGTGACATGTTTAAACAGTTGTATTGTTAGATAGTCCTGGTGTATTTTATAGTGAAGTGAATTGTTAAAACCTCTGTGAAGTAATTACAACCATTTGAGGAAAGTATTTTTTTTCTGCACAAAACACAAGGGTGTATGTGAATTGTGAATTGTGTGAAGGTGGTATAGGGTGAATAAAGGTAGTATACGGTGACTATAGGTAGTATACGGTTAATTAAGGTAGTGTACGGTGAAAAAAAGGTAATATACGGTGAATAGGTAGTATACAAGGTGTACGGTAAAATAGGTACTCCTTATTGCAATCATAGAACCTAGTAGCTATAGGCTGTGTGATCGGACCGCATGACTGTGCCAATTGTGCACGGTGGAGGAAATACGCTGGAAAGGCTGGTATTAGTAAAAATTTAGTGCTCTCAGTGTTAGAGTACTCAACAGGAACCTCTCTGGAAAGGCGGGATATTGTTTTATGCTGTGAAGTGTTGAAGTTTCCGTCAGTCCAGTAGAAAGTGCCTCCATTAGGGACCTCGCTGGGAGCACTGACAATCGCGTATATTGTTTAGTGCTATACAATGGAGAAGAAGTGAGTGGACACAGCTTACGGAATTCGTCCACAGCCAATAAAAATCTTTAGCTGGAGTTTTGTGCTGTGAAGCACTGAGGATTCCGTTTCCACATGGGTGCTGAGCAAACATCTAAAATAATCGATGAGCTACTGGTTAAAAGGGCTGATAGCTTCGGCAAGGTATATTATGCATGTGAAATATGGTGCGTACGCAACGGCGTACTGTGATAAGTGGCTCAAGAGGACCAATGAATGTGTGAAACCCTTTCCTTTGGGTGTTAGTTTTGATCCAGTGGTATTAAGTACTGTTAGAGATAAAATCTGTTTGATAAAGTCTTTAAAATTGAGAATTAAAAACAACGACTATTTAAAACTGTGGCAACAGGAAGGGAACACGTGGCAGGGTAGCGCGTGCGTAGTGGAAGGAAGTGATGTGAAGCAAAGAGAAGGCAGCGCAAGCGCGCCCCCACCGCCATATGCGGATGGGAGGAAAAGTACAGCTGATACCAAAAATGATAAAAATAAAACAAGCAATTTATATCCTATATTGAGTAATTTTAAAGGTAATGTTTCTGAAGAAGATGATGAACCCACTGTTATTTCAGCCATTGCCCATGCAATTAATATGCAAGAGGTGCCATGCAGACAAGGAAAGAGAGTGGATCCACCAGCAGGGGCAGTGGCTGAAATTGGTGAGAGTAGTGTAGAAACCAGTAGGCTGGGTAACATTCATTGTTCTGAAACAGTGATTCCAGTAATTAGTCCAGAATGTAGTGATTTGGTAGGCTTACATCCTGTACATACATTTGCAGTTCCCAATGGTAAAGCAGACAAAGATTGAGTAGTTCCCATAAAACATGTAGCAATGTATTGTCCATGGACTAGATCTGAGCTGCATTCAGTTATGTCTGATTTCCCAAAGCCTAGGAAGATTTGGCCAGATGTCAGAAATTTGTGAAAGATCTGGGCAATGCTCATGAGCCGACTAATAAAGATTGGCGAGTGGCGTTGAGGGCCTGCCTACCTCCCAATACTGATATACAAAAGTTTATTAAGGATTGTATATTGGAGGAAAATAAGTCCTTAACAGATGATGATAAACAAGAAAATATTAAACATATAATCTCACAGTTGGCCATATATTTTCCAGTAGTATTGAACTGGAGCAATATGGAGCTGTGGAGCATGACAAAAATATAGGTAAGAAGAAAGAGGCGTAAAGTGATAGTTTAATGATGGTAAGTATCCAGGCACTGGAAGGACCACACACATGACCACAGTATAATAACACTTATTATGGGGAAAGGAAACAACATGAGTTGGGGAAGTGTTTTAGATGCTTAAGAACAAGACACCTAGTAAGGGACTGTGCAGAAAGAACAAGACAGGACACAAAAAGATTTGGGCAACCTAGGAGGGAATCACATAGACACCCACAAAGAACACATACACAGTCCACAGAGGTTTGCCAACAGTTGCCCACACACATCATAGCAGCAAATGCTTTGCGAAGAATAATAGCCAACACTAGGGCTTAGGTCACACCTGTATCCTACAACAAGTTAGGTTAACTGAGAATCTTAGGGAAGAACCTACAGTGACAGATGATGCAAAATCACCGTGGAGTGGGGGGTGGGTTTAACATACATTTGCAAATGTGTGCAACTAAGACATTTGCATTTTTATCTGCAGTAGAAATGTCAGGTCTTTTGCTGGCTATAGCAGTGTGCTGGGGGAATTTTCTATGTGTTTGTTCCTTTTAGGATAACCCCACCATTTCAAGCACCTGCTATGAGCCTATAAATTGATTGAGCAACTTCCACTTCTGTATTTGTCTGAGAGGCATGTTGGTGTCAGTAGCTCAGGGGGAGTACTGGCGCTGAATTGCTGTTTGGAGACTTCTGGGGTACCTCTTTGGTAAGTAAGCTCTCAATTTAAAAAAAACATATATGTATGGCCCAAATATATGGGACTCTCACTGTTTAGCGTTAGGACCACCCTATTAGCAAAAGCGCCATGGAGTGGCGGGTGGCTTTAACATACATTTTCAAATGTGTGTAACTAAGACTTTTGCATTTTTATCTACTGTAGAAATGGCAGGTCTTTTGCTGGCTATAGCAGGGTGCTGGGGGGATTTTCTGTGTGTTTGTTCCTTTTAGGATAGCTCCACCCTTTTAAGCACCTACTATGAGCCTATAAATTAATTGAGCAACTTCCACTTCTGTTTCTATGTTTGTATCTGGTTTATATAAACTTTACTTGTAGATACAGGGGCGGCCAAGTCAGTGATAACTTATCCTTTAAGTCTACAGGTTACTAACAAAACTATTCCAGCTATGGATGTAATGGGGAGTGTGCTACATTAACCTTTGACTAAACCCGCAGAGGTTACTATCGGGCCCCTGCACACCAAGCATTCATTTGTCTTGGCTGCAGTGACTCCTACTAATCTACTAGGCAGGGATTTATTGTGTAAAATGGGATGTGTCATTTACTGCACCCCTGATGGTGTATTTCTAGACATACAAGGGAAGATTGCACATGAGGTACAGGATATATTAGACACCCCACAAAGGTTAATGCTGCACTCTACCATTCTAGAACAAAGTCCATCTCAGGTAGAGGAAATGTTATCACAAATACCGGGTTCCCCATGGACCAAAGATGGACAGGACACTGGATTGATGGCAAATGTAGCTCCTGTAATGGTTAACCTAAAATGTGGCAGGCAAGTTCCAAAACTCCCATAGTATCCATTATAACCGGAGGTGGAATAAGGTGTGTATCCTGTAATTGAAAGTCTGCAGCAACAAGGGATCTTAATTCGTACATCCAGCACAGCCAATAGTCCAATTTTCCTAGTGAAGAAGAATGGGGGGAGGGGCTACAGATTAGTTCAAGACCTAAGTGGAATTAATAAAGTAGTTGAGAGCCAATTCCCCATAGTGCCTTATCAAACTGTCATCATTATGCAGATTCCACCATCTTTCAATCATTTTAGTGTCATTGAGCTTTGTTCTGCTTTCTTCTCTGTCCCCCTTCATCCTGACTGTCAATATCTCTTTGTATTCTCCTATATGGGGGATGTAATATACATGGACAAGATATCTCCAGGGGTTCATTGACAGCCCCAGTATCTTCTCCCAGGCCTTACATGACTGTTTACAATCCTTCTAACTGTAACCCCCTGTCACTGTGTGTAGTATGAGGTGCAAAGGGTACACAGTGCACCTCTTTCTCAAACCCTCGCTAGCTGATGGGCATGGGTGTAAATGATCAGGTGGTCCCTGCACATGCAGGTGTTTCTTTGTAGTTTGTGGGACACAGGTAATGTCACTATGAAACGTAGTGTAATAATAGTCACAATAATTTGGGTGCCAGACCATCTCTATGATAAACTGAACTCTTTATTTACACTCCTCTTCCTCCAGCACGATAATCATAATGGTTGCAGCAATAAAGAAATATATTTACAGCTCCTTACTCTCTCTAGCACAGTTCTTAATGAGCATTACGAATATGGTCGCAAATACACCTCATTACTCCTCCTGCACTGTTCTTAATGTTATCCAGATGTTATATAACATAAATCACATGTCTTGCAGATCACCCTTTCTGCAGGGGCACTCACATGGATGCTTACAGGCAGGCAGCATCTTCTCAATGCAGCTCTGACACACGCAGTGTAATTCTCAACTGCAGCTCATCCCTCCTCTGCGGGGATAATGTCTCATGTCGGCTCTGACACTTTACTCTGTGTACTCCCAGCCTCAGGGTCTGACAATCCAGCTACCATGCCTCTTGTAGCAACCCTGCTCCAGGGTCTCTTCCATGCGAAGTGTCTCCCTCTCTCTTGGGTTCTCTATAGTGACATGGAGTTCTCCCTCTCATACAGGGCACACATTCCTTGCCCTGGCTCAGTCACCACGCTCAGACTTTCAGGCAATGCTGGGGGATCCTGGAGCTTCCACCCCACTCTCCCAGGTCCCCAGCTACATCTCTCCTCTCCCAGGTTCCCAGCTACATCTCTCCTCTCTTTCCCCCCCTTAATGACAGCCCCTCCTTCTCACTTAGTCTCACAGGCTGGGCTGGGTTATCACCATGGTAACCAGTTTATGTAACTTTTCATAAACTTCTAGCTTACCCTCTAGGTGACCCCTCCTGTATTCACTGAGGTGCAAGTTTAACTAAAACGCCACTAGGGGGCTTTACATTCTCCCCCGATTAGCTGGGCACCCTAAACTACACCTAGTGGGGCTGCCTAGCTAATCTCACTCACACCTAACTCACATATGAACACACACATGTAAACTTTTCTGCATCACTATTGCATGAAAAATCACAGTGTAAAGTGAATATAGCATAGCAATACAATGGCAGTATGAATATAAAACACATTTCACATTGCATACCCCACAACATCCCCAATGGATGTAAACATGTGAGTCACAGGTGTCCTGTTTTCTTTCAATGTACATTCAAATGTGGCTTTATGCCAAAGCAATGTAGCACCTGCCCGTGCCTGCCCATGTCTTCCCCCTCCTGGGTCAAAAAGAGACAGGTGGCTCTCGTGGGCCCCTACCAACAAATACATCTCAGCCATATATGCAGGGGTGGCATTTGACCAGCGGGGTTGCCTTTCCCCCTTTCTTTCAAACGTGGACGATCTGCCTTATTTGCTCCCCCTAATCCTCCGGAAGGACAATATACAGACGTCACATTGCACAGCCTGCCTCTCTTTGCTCCCCCAAATCCTCAGGAAAGGCAATATACAGACTGCATTGTAATTACACCTCACACGTTGAACCTTTTCTTCTTTTGCTTCCCACTCAGCTGGGATAAGTGGCACTACAAGTCCCAGCAACAGGCACACTGCTGCTTCATATACTGTCCCGGACAGAACTACTCAGCAAACAACTTGCTTTACCTCCTCATTACCCTTGGTCTCTATTGGGCACCTAGAGACGGTCAGACATGGTGCCCCAAGGGTGTTACTCTGGCTGGGCACACAGCACTCAGTCCCTGTGTCCTGCAAGCACTTGCTCCATCTGCTGTGCTCGAGCCCCACGTTGGGCGCCATTATGTAACCCCCTGTCACAGTGTGTAGTATGAGGTGCAAAGGGTACACAGTGCACCTCTTTCTCAAACCCTGGCTAGCTGATGGGCATGGGTGTAAATGATCAGGGGGTCCCTGGACATGCAGGTGTTTCTTTGTAGTTAGTGGGATACAGGTAATCTCACTTTGTAATGCAGTGTAATAAAAGTCACAATAATTTGGGCGCCAGACCATCTCTATGATAAACTGAACTCTTTATTTACACTCCTCTTCCTCCAGCACGATAATCATAATGGTTGCAGCAATAAAGAAATATATTTACAGCTCCTTACTCTCTACAGCACAGTTCTTAATGAGCAATACGAATATGGTTGCAAATATACCTCATTACTCCTCCTGCACAGTTCTTAATGTTATCCAGATGTTATATAACATAAATCACATGTCTTGCAGATCACCCTTTCTGCAGGGGCACTCACATGGATGCTTACAGGCAGGCAGCTTCTTCTCAATGCAGCTCTGATACACGCTGTGTAACTCTCAACTGCAGCTCATCCCTCCTCTGCGGGGATAATGTCTCCTGTCGGCTCTGACACTTCACTCTGTGTACTCCCAGCCTCAGGGTCTGACAATACAGCTACAATGCCTCTTGTAGCAACCCTTCTCCAGGGTCTCTTCCATGCAAAGTGTCTCCCTCTCTCTTGGGTTCTTTATAGTGACATGGAGTTCTCCCCCTCATCCAGGGCACACATTCCTTGCCCTGGCTTAGTCACCATGCTCAGACTTTCAGGCAATGCTGGGGGATCCTGGAGCTCCACCCCACTCTCCCAGGTCCCCAGCTACATCTCTCCTCTCCCAGGTTCCCGGCTATATCTCTCCTCTCTTTTCCCCCCTTAATGACAGCCCCTCCTTCTCACTTAGTCTCACAGGCTGGGCTAGGTTATCACCATGGTAACCAGTTTATGTAACTTTTCATAAACTTCTAGCTTACCCTCTAGGTGACCCCTCCTGTATTCACTGAGGTGCAAGTTTAACTAAAACGCCACTGGGGGGAGTTACATAAGCAAGGAATGGATCTGTTCTAACTCAATATGTAGATGATTTGCTGCTGTGCTTTGATTCATTTATGTCATTTGTGCATAATACTAAACTGTTGTTGCTTCATCTCTCACAGACAGGACACAAGGTTGCAAAGGATAAATTACAGCCATGTCAGACTGAGGTTAAATACTTGGGACACTATCTCACCCAGAGGCTAAGACACTTGACGACGGACAGAAATCAAGCAATACAAAACATGACCCTGCATCAGAATCAACAGCAGATCCATATCTTCTTAGGGATGTGTGGGTATTGTAGTTCATGGATTCCAGGTTTTTCTATTCTGGCATTACCATTGCAGGAATTAGTCTCATTCTCAACACAAAGGAATCAGAGCAGGTATTCTTTACCCTTAAAGAGAGTCTGGCTAAAGCACCTGCTTTGGAAATACCTGATTATGAAAAGCCTTTTGAGTTATATTGTATGGAAGCTGATGGTTGTGCAGCAGGTGTCTTGACACAGAAACCTGGTGATGCTAGCAGACTGGTAGCATACTACAGTGCACAATTGGACACTATGGCAAGATCACTCCCAACATCTTTAAGAAGTGTAGCAGCAACTGCTCTTCTGGTAAGTAAGAGTGAGAGCGTAGTATTAGGACATGATTCAAATGTCTATACACCATATGCAGTATCTGTTCTGTTAAATTCAGCTCAAACTAGACATGTCTCTTCAGCAAAGTTCACAAAGTGGGAACTAGCTCTGATGGTACCTGCAAACATCTCCATCAAATTGTGCAATACTTTAAATCCAGCTACATGCCTACCATATGTGCCTCGAGAAGCACGAAGGGTGGAAGGAGAGGAGACTCTAGCTTGAAGGTGAATTTTTCAGGTATACTGATACACATGACTGTATGGAATATCTGAACCAGACTTTTACTGTGAGACCTGACACACGTGACACCCCTTTAGAAAATGTATATGTTACGTTTTACACAGATGGGAGTTGTCATATACAGACAGATACAGGAGAACTATATACTGGTTATGCTGTAGTAGATGATGAGGATTTTATAGAAGCTGATCCCCTTGGCCGACCTCACTCAAGTGGCCGAAGTTTGGCCAAGTGCCACGTGGCACGAGTTCAGCCAAGTGAGAGCGTTTAAGTTGGCAGAGAGTAAATCAGCTAATATATACACTGACTCTAGGTACGCGTTAGGGGTTGATTTCAGGTCTCTTTGGTGTCTTAGAAATTTTATGACAGCGGCAGTTACACCAGTAGCATACTCACAGTGCAAAAAGGACGCTTGACAGTGATACTGTTACCTAAGGCAGTACCCGTAATCAAATGTAAAGCCCACAAATACGAAAAAGACCCGGTATCAGTGGGCAATAGTTCTGGAGAGATGGACAAGGTAGGCCCATGGCTCCCAGGGCATATTTCCCAGGCCTAGCTGAAGCAGCACATGGTCTGACAAATCTGGGTAAAGACGGTATATGTAGGCTGGTTAGAGCATACTGGTGTGCACCAGGCTTTTATTCTCAAGCCAGTAACAAAGCAATGTCTTGTCTTACCTGTTTGAGGAAAATTGTTGGGAAGACAATACCAACTTTGCCATCCCATATCCCTCCTACAGATGGACCTTTTCAGGTAATACAAATTGACTTCATCAAATTACCACCTTGCAGGAATCTCAAATATGTATTAGTGTGTACTGATGTGTTTTCTAACTTGGTAGAGGCATTTCCAGCTGTCACTAATACTGCTGTTTTTACTGCTAAAAAAAATTGTTCAGCAATTTGTATGCAGATATGGTATCCCTAGAATAATAGAAAGCGATAAGGGTACTCATTATACTGGTGATATCTTTCAGAACATGTGTAAACTTATGGGAATTAATAGCAGACTTCGTATTCATTACCAACCACAAGCCAGTGGTGTGGTGGAAAGGATAAATGGTACCATTAAGAACAAATTGAGCAAGATAATGGCTGAAACTGGATTGTCGTGATCAGAAGTTTTACCACTAGTCCTCCGTAGCATCAGAACCACTCCCAGACCTCCTCTTAATCTGTCCCCCCTTAAGATACTTTTTGGCAGACAACCCTTATTTGATCATAGGTCCACAGGATGATTTAAAAGGCAAAAATGAAGTGACTGTTCAATATCTCATAAAAATGAGCAAACAGCTTAGTCAACAGCAACAGAAACTCAAAATGTTGTCACCTGGTATGCCAGAAACAAACTGTCCTGATGTTGAACCTTGGTAATATGTCATTATCCCCAATTTCTTACGCTCAGGTTGTTTACCAGACCAGTGGGAAAGCCTGTACCAAGTGTTTATGACCAGCACCACATCAGAAAGTAGCAGAAAAAGACACTTGGGTCCATTCTACTCACTGCAGGAAAGTCAACAATCCTGAGAAGGTACAAGACAAAGCCGAGACTGACACCACAGATCTCTCACTTGTGAACCTGTTCCAGGAGACCTAAAGACTGCAGCTACAGACAACTGAGCCAAAGACGTTGTACAGACTATCATTCCAGCATGGAGTGGCGGTTCTTCTACTCTTCTTCTTCCAGGAGTTTTCTCATTTTTATTCTGTTTAGGATATTCTACTTTTGTGATAGTGGACAGATGATGGAGAGAGGGTCCAGTAGTGGAGTTGGAGGAGAACTTGTTAGGACAATCAGTACAGCCTGTTGCCAAACTCAGTTCAGGGGTAATGAAAAGGTCTGCTAACTCTGGAACTCGAGTGGAGACAGTGTGAGGGGCTATTGTCTGGGGAATATTGTATTTGTCAGCACTGTGACTCCCTAGTTGAAGAGAAGTGCATCAGGCGTTGTCAGTCCAATAGTATTTTGGAGTTGGGCAGGCATCCCCTAGATGAATATCACTCCCTACTGGGTAAGGTCTTAAACCAAACCGAGTGCTGGGTGTGCTCTCATGTGCCTCGGGGACAACATAATGTAGGATTAGTACCTTTTCCACTAAACATCTCTAAGTCCTCGGATTATGGGGAGGGAGGCCCATAGAAGGGAGATATAATATCACTAGGTCCCCTAGTCTAAAGTTTCGCCAATACTCCATAGATCGATCATTGTTATGTCTGAATTTCTCACACGAAAAGAGATTGGAGAATTTGGAAGCTGACCCACCTAATCAGACAATACCTCGCCACACCGGTATTGATGGGAGGCTCTCAAGAATACCAATAACCAGGGATACTGATGGACATCATAGACGGGGGCATATCAACAAACATAAGAGAGTATTCATTAGGAAAGTGCCTTTAGGTTATTGTCAGAATGTTATACATGCCAAAACTTGTCTTGAACAGATCGAGACACTAGGCGTGGGGAGTTTTGTCAAAACTTTATGTAATATTATCAATGTTTGTACTGTACCTTATGTCCTCTCAGGTGATGTGTATTATGTTTGTGGAAGGAAGGCTTTCTCCTGGTTAACTCCGAGTTCCAGGAGTTTATGTTTTCTAGGTAAATTGGTTCCTAAGGTTATGACCATTACACATGATAAAATGAATTGACCCTAGTCTCTGTCTGTCTGTCTGTCTGTGTGTGTGTATGTTAGGGAATTTAGACTGTAAGCTCCACTGGGGCAGGGACTGATGTGAGTGAGTTCTCTGTACAGCGCTGTGGAATCAGTGGCGCTATATAATTAAATGGGGATGATGATGATGATGAAATGATTGATATCCATAGAACATCACTCCCATACGTACACACAGTATGTACATCGTAGCAAAAGATATATGATTCCCGGTGAAGAGCCTGTAGCTACAAAGTTAATTAGTGAAACTACAGGATTTCAAATTATGGTTGCATTAGACACCACCAGGATTGCTCGAGGAAGCCTAAAGTTTAAGTATATACAATACATGGCTAAATTAATAACAATATCACCGAGATGTATGATGACACTTTCAGGTATACGGGTAAGGAGCTACAGGCTTATAAAAAGGAGTTAGTTCAACATAGGTTGGTGCTAAATTATCTCACATCTTTTACTGGTGCATACTGTGTGACGTTAGCCATCCAGTTTGTTCTCAAATTTTGCACATACTGTCAGGAGCCATGGCTAAACTGCTGGCTGCTGCGGCTTGCTTCTGTCTGCTTCAGGCGTCCTGGCCGTCACAATGACGACCGGGGCGTCACTTCCGTCTTCTTCATCCCGGTTGCCTGGGCAACAACTGGGACGCTTGGTTCTCCCTGCCTCCGTGCTCAGCCAGCTGTCAAACAGCCGGGTACGCGCGCGCAGTTCTGTACGAGTTCAGCCTCCTATGGGTGATTGGGGGGAATTGTACTATAGCCACCTGGGCTGATTATTGGCAGCTGGGCACCCTGCATTCTCATTGGGCCACATTACTATTTAAGGCAGTGAGGGCTTAGCTTCACTGTCGGTTATAGATCTCAATGTCTGGTTGCTGACCTGCTCCTTCCCTCTGCTCCTTTGCTATTTTTGGATTGATTCTTTGTGTATGACCCCTGGCTTGCTTACTGGACTTTGTTGGATTGCTTGTGATTCTGACCTTTGGCTGTTCTCTGGATACGTTGCTTTCTGCTGGCCCTGACCCTTGCCTGGACTTCACTCCGCTGCCTGCTGTTGTTCCTTTGACCACGGCCCATTTTTGGACTTCGCTACTTTCTACCATCAGGCCCTCGCCTGTGCTGCAGTAATATTATAAACTTATAAGCTATAGGTGAAGACCACTCCTGCCTGTTCTACGAGTTTTTGATATTTGCCGTCAGCCCTAACACATACATCACCAATAATACAGATGACCCCAATGAAGTAATTGAAAGATGGACGAAATCTTACATTTAAAATGGGAATTTCGGAAGAACCATAATTCTCCGCTGTATGAAATAAGAGAAAAGTTAGCAGGATGGTTCTCATGGTTGAACCCTGCAAAATAGTTCCAAGTCTAGGGAAATGGGTACAAGGAATGATCGCTAGTATAGGTAAGCTCCTTATTCTTATATTTGGTGTCACTATAGTAATTGGCTTATGTGTCAGATGTGTTCCTACTGTGTTGCAGTGTGGAAAGCGTACTGCTGAGGTAAATGCTGAAATTGAGACTGTAATGGTGATGAAAAGTACAGATATCACATTTAATGAAAAACTGCATTGTAATCCTGAATTAGAAAGTAAAATTAGGTGATAGTTTTGCACAATATCAAAAGGTGGCCAGTGAAAGGCAAATAATTGGATGAGGTTGTTTCAAATTAATAAACATCAATTTAATTGTCTTTATCTGAAAATATGTGAATAGCACACTATGGCGTGGATGGGCGTATTACGCAATAACACTAGCGAACACTTCTACATACATTTACTCCCACATATTCATTTGCAAATAGTTCACCTTAATAAAGTTCCAGCACATAATCTTTTATATAGTTATGGAAGATAAAGGATTAATGCTCAAAATGATATTATGTTTGGAATGCTAATAGACAAGTTTGAACCAGTATTTTGGCGTGACACGTAGGCAGCTGTTGGAGTGTTGACCCCCACGCTTGGAGAGCATCGTTTGAAACGACCTATGACCTGCATTATACTGGACTGTCTTAAATTCTGAACCTATGGAAAAAAATCCCATGACATCACCACTGTTTTTTATGTATCACAAACTGTATATAAATCAGGCACTGAGAGAATCATTCAGTCTACTTTGACCACAGGTTTCAGGACTGAATCACTGTATGCTGTATCCAGTGCGTTGCGTAAGTATCGGCTGTACTTTATTTTATTTAATTGTTATTTGTTAGATTTTGCTACTAATCTCTGTTGTGCACTGAAACCACATTGATCACAGCGGACAATATTTATTGATAGTGACTAGACGAACATAACAAGGGGTGATCAAGGTTTCTGATAAACTGCAATGTTCCACAGTATTAATATAATATGCAGGATTCAATTTTTCTTGATTAAACCATTAATGCAAAAAAAAGTAAAAAAAAAAAATGGGTTAGACAAAAAAAACCACTTTTTTCCCCCCACCCCTGCTCCCTGGTATCCAAACCTCCATCAGCCACTCTGGTCTAGTTTGCTGTGCCCATTCTACTGGGCACAGGCTCAACTTGCGCTGATTTGCCCATTTTGTCCCATTACTTCTCTGTACTCTCCCTAAGTTCTACATTACTCATTTCTTCTTGTGTCACCAAATTACAGCGAGATGCTCTGCCATACCTGTACCTTGTTCGTGTTTGTTCTGTGATTTTATTGTGTAATGTTTTCTACTGTGCTGCGTATGTTTCATGAAACCTTATAAATAATAATTAACATAAGTGGGTGCATAAATAAGTGTATTCATGTGTACAAACTGCACTGAGCAAGGAATGCCCCTATCTCTTCTAATCAGAGTTTGCTTTTTCACCCCCACAGGCACTGCCACAATTGCTTGCCAGTCTATGAGCCTAACTGTAAAATTGGGTGCTTTTGCACAAAATTAGGTTATAGCTTCATAGAACAGCTTTTGTACTGCAGTTTTGCATTTTCGTAAATTGGCCTTATTGTCTTATTTATTACTGCACATTCCTCTCCCTGGTGATAATTAGGTGGCTGACCCTCATATGGACCTCCCACCACTACTTGATGCATCTCTGCATATCAAAAATTAGAGAATGCAGCTTTTATGTCACTGGCAAGTGACCAAAGCATCTCAGAGATTAAATCAGCTAAGAAAATGTGTTGTTAGTTCTGTCTGATCACGTGACCTGAGAGGCGGGGAATTCAAACTTCTCCACTATTTGTTAGGTCTGTCTGATCATGTGAGCTGAGAGGTGGGGAATTCAAACTTCCCCACTATTTAGTCTTCACTCTGACACTCTCCTGTGTCAGAGCAACAAGTGTACTTAGTGTCTGGCTGCTCCTGATCCCTGTGCTTTCCCTGTGCACTTCTCCCGGTGAATACTGGCTGACTTTCAGTGTACTGACCCGGCTTATCTGATTAACCCTGCATCTGCTGAATCCCTGGCAACACGCACTGGCTGACTTTCTGTGTACCAACCCAGCTTGTCTATTTAACCCTGCATTTGCTGAATCCCTGGCAACACGCACTGGCTGACTTTCTGTGTACTGACCTAGCTTGTCTGATTAACCCTGCATCTGCTGAATTCATGGCAACACGGACTGGCTGACCTTCTGTGTACCGAACCGGCTACAGTTCCTGACTCCTCTCATGTTTGTCTCCTCATGCCTCTCTACTAGACAGCAAGGTACGTCTGGCTTACTATTTCTTACAATTAAGCTGTTTTATATCCAGCTAGATGAGGCCTTTTACTGTGTTCCCAGAACCATTCACCTTACTACTATCTCTCTACCACGCCGGTGGGCTAACCTAGGGGCTGCGACCTGCGGGGCTCCGGCAGCTAAAACCATCCCGCTTTGCAGCGGTTCTTGGAGAAGACCGGGGGGTCTGTTAGACTTCGCGCCCTGGGAAGGCCAGTTGCCAATACTGGTTGGTAGTTGTCTCCAGTGAGACGTAACATGTGTATTGTGAATAGGTGAATTTTAGTGGATGAAAAGGGTATGGTCTTGGAAACAATTTAATGCATGCTATCAAAATAAGCATGATGAGCATGACAAATGTCATGTTATGAGTGCTGTATAATGAAAATGAGTAATCATGTTTTATGATACATTGCCTCATTATGTTTAATCAATCATTTAGCTTTTTGAAAAAATAAAGCTAACTGAAACAAATGAAATATGACAGGGGGAAGGTAAGACGGTGGTCATTGGCAGACTGGAGAGGGTGGGAGTGAGTGTGGAGTGACATGAGGTTGGAAATGTAGGAGAGAGAGGACAGGGCTTTGTAGGTGTATATGGAGCCAGTGTATGGTTTGGCAGAGGGGGAGGAAGAAGCAAAGCAGCAAGAGAATAAGTCCAATCTTGCTACAGCGTTAAGGAAAATTGAAAGAGAAGAGGGTTGGGTGAGGCCAGAAAGGATAAGGTTGCAATAGTCAAGACAAGAGATGATTAGGGGGTGGATTAGTATATTGGTGGCATCGTGAGAGAGGGAATTTGTAATCCTGGTAATTTCCAAACATGGAAATGACAGGAGTGGGAATGGGACTGGATTTTGAGAGAGGGAGCAATCAATGCCAAGACAGCAGACTTGGGGAACAGGGAAGATTGTGCTATTGTCAACTGTGAGGGAGAGATGGGGAGAAGTGGAGACCTGAGATGGAGGGAAGATAATGAGTTCGGTATTGGACATTTGTAGTTTGAGAAAGCATTGGGGCATTTAGGAAGAAGTGATAGAGAGAACACTGGAGACCCATGAGAGGAGGGAAGAGGAGAGGCCAGTTGAAAGGTCATTGGCATAGAGGTATTATTGGAGCCCGAAGGTACTGGTTAGTTCAGCAAGTGAGGAGGTATAGAGAGAGAAGAGCAAGGGGCTGAGGACAGAGCCTTGTGGGGCCCAAACAGGAAGCAGGTAAAGGAGGGGGATCAGAGTTTGAGAAGAAGAAGGATCAGTTGGAGAGATAGGTGAGCCACAGTGTTGCAATGTCTGATGAAGTGAAGGGAAAGCAGTAGGAAAGTGTGGTCCATGGTGCCAAAGGCTGTAGAGAAGTCCAAAGCACATAGAAGTGGCAATTTGATTTATTAGCAAGAAGATCATTAGTGACTTTGGTCGGGACTGTTTTAGTTGAGGGGTCACATTGAGGAGGGTCAAGGAGGAAGTTGACAAAGAGGAAAGTGGTAAAGCGGGTATAGATGAAATGCTCAACTATTTTGGAGGTGATTATTTGACACAGAGGCAGGGTTGTAGGAGGATTTTTCTGAGAATTGGAGAGACGAGAGCATATTTTTCCCAGGAAAGAAGCACTTGGCTGGGGTAGCTATCACAAGGCCTATTTCACACCAAGCCTTTGCATGCCATATCTTGCATGAAATATTACTGCGCATGCTCAGAAGCAAACCATAAGCCAATGAACATAATTGCATGCAATTCATGTCAGAATGTCTGCCTATGACTTAAAGAGAGAAATTGGGGTGGGAAGGGGTGGACAAACATAGTCAATGTACAGTAAGGCCATGGTAAGGGTGTTTCGACACAGATGCAGACGATTCAAGTCCTGGGTTTCTCTAAAGTATGTTTCTTTTATCTGTATCATTTACACCAGCTACAGGATGGGAGTAAATGCCAACCGATAGCAATGACTGACACAGCATCGTATTATTAAAAGCTACACAAGTGCATGCCACTAGATACCAAAAAACATTTTAAGAGATATATAAAAGGAGGATTGGGAAAAATCGGTGAATGAAGTGGACCTTGAAGGAGAAGAATAAGGGGGGGGGGGAAGTGTTCTGAGGGAATGAAGGTGCAGTGGGGAAAGAGAAGGATGACCATGATGCTGCCTGATCGAGCACCAGGTGTGGTGGAGTGGGTGAAGGAGAGGACCCCATAGGAGAGAGCAGCAGAAGAAATGGTGTTGGAAGAAGGGAGCCAGGTTTCTGTTATGGCAAAGAGGTTAAAGGAGTTGGAGATGAATAGATTGTGGATGGAAGTCAGTTCATAGCAGATGGGTCTTCCATTCCAGAGGTCAAAGGAGAAAGGGAGAGAGGGAATCGGGAAAATGTGGATGAGGTTGGTAGCAAGGCGGGGTTTATTTTGTTTGGGGGAGAAAGGCAAGGGGTGGAGATTGGATGGGGCTCACAGTTAGAGGAGATGTTCCTGGCTGTCAGGACAAGGAGAGATGTGAGGAAGGGGATGCGGGTGGAGGGTGGAGGGTGGAGGAGGTGTGGGCTTGTTGAGGCAAGAGCCAGAGGAAAAAGGGGAGGGTAGGTGGGGAGAAAGTGATGGGTATAGAGGCAGGGAGTGTGAGCAACATATAAGAGGTGGGGGATCAGGAAGGACAGCCAACAAAGAGGGATGGCTGAAAAAAAGGGCAGGTGAAAAGGAGTATGCAGTAGGGTCGAGAGAGAGAATGGGGGTAAAGGGCAAGGGGGAGGAATTAGGCTGGGGGAACTGTGAGGAGATAGGGCCGGAACAAGTGTTGAGGAAGGATGAGGGGAAGCACAGGAAGGTTGGGTGAGGGGTGATCTAAGTACCAAGCTTGAGAGGAAGTAGACAGCAGAAGCCATGTAACAATCAGATTGAATTGTGGTGGAGAGCAAATATATTCATATAAAGGCAGGAGTGGAAAGTAGGTAGAAAAAATGAATAGCGCAGCATGAGAAATAATTAGGTGAAATTAATCTAGTTAACATGCTTGTAATATGTATTTGAGAACTGACAAAAATTTAAACAGGATTAGGCTGACTAAGACTAGACAATAATGTCTCTCCCCTGTGTTATCTGTCAGTCCACCCCTCCCCTTAGATTGTACGCTCCTTTGAGCAGGGCTTTCTCTCCTCCTGTCTTCACCACTTTTAACTCTGCTCGCCAGCTCCTCGAGGACCCTCTTCCCACGTCCCCTCTCGCTCCCTTCTCTTCCCCCTGGGGGTCTCCCTCTCATCTGTGCCCTCCCTCCTAGGTGCCGTTGCTGGGCGACCTTCCCCTCTCCCCTCCCCTCTAGCTGTGCCTTGAGCTTACTGAGTTACTGTGACTATTGTTTACTGTTCTGTGTTGTCTCACCTCGTATTGTAATCTTGTCTGTCCCTGTACGGCGCCGCGGACACCTAGTGGCACCCTATAAAAAAAAAATAATAATAATTATAAAATGTACGTAAAAAGAGTTAGTTAAACTATTCTACTGTGTCAACATTAACAATAATGACTACACATTAACAATTACACTAGTGATTATACACTGACAAAGTAGACTTTGGATGCAGTATCAGACAGCCTGGCAGGAGTTGAAATGTGCTGTAAATATGGGGGTCTGGGGATGAAGAACATGGATTGTGATAGAAGGAGGACAGAGTAGGATATGCCAGTCCAAGTTAATGGGGGCTGAGGGTAGATTCAGCATGATGGGGAATAGTGCTGGAAGGAGCTGGCACTCTGAGAGGGCATACAGGGACTGGCTGATGGTGCACATGATGTATGGTAGGGGTATGTGAGATTAACCAAGAGGTCCTGTGCAGTAGCCAATTAGACAGGAGGCCCTACAAAAAGGTTGTTGGGAGTTACCAGAGGTAAAGTGCATTGGTTCAGTGGTCCAGCAAGGAGGAATCTAGTACTAGATGGGGGTGGGCAGAGTCTGGTCATTGTAAACCCTAGCACCTATGGTGATAGGATCATAAAATGACATGAGTGGGAGGAGGAAGGCTTGACATGGTGGTCAGACCACAGTCACAGTGGACAAGGGTGGCTAAGTGTACAGTGGAATAGCTCTAGGTGACGTGGAGAAGGAGCCCAGAGTAGTCAGGTGTACATATGCACTCATAGACAATGTACTTTGCTTAGTGTTGTATATTGTCTTTGGGCGCATACTTACATTTCCACCTTAACAGCATGGAGAAGAGTGTCGCGGTCGGCAGTGACGTCATGCAGAGGGGGAGGAATTTTTGTTGGTCGCGATCCCTGGCAGTCGGCGGTCCCTGCAGTTGTCCAGGTCGTCAAGTAGCCATTTGGGGTCGCCGCGTCGGGGTAAGTATCGTCGGGGTAGTCAGCATCGATATGCTGACTACCATCGGTGACATACAGACCTCTACCTTTAATGGTGTGCAACCAACTGAACTTATCCCAACATATGGTCTGCAATTCATTGTGTCAACAGCACTAATAGTGCTATGAAGTTTGGTGCAAGAACTGTTAAGCCACAGAGAAGCTGAAGTTTTTTTCCAGCATCCTGAAATTGAAGGGATTGCATTGATCCAAACCATGGTCAGACATATTGCAGTAAACTGTTACGTTCATCAACTCCTGAAAATGTGGCCTACATTGCTTGATCCTGGAGAAGAAGGCCTTATGACAACTGCATAAATATGACAATATGGATTTATCACTCTCAGTCAGAGGGTGAACCAGTACCGTATTGTACTGACAACCACAAAGGGCCTGATTCATTAGCGGACATATTCTGAGCGCAACTTGCATAACGTAATATACACATGAGTGCAAGCAACGTACGGGCGAATTCATCAAGCAACGGATCTGCAGATACGTACCAAAATGAATTGAGTTGCAAGTAACATACGTAAAAAGGGACGCAGCAGAAATTAGCGTCCGACCACAGAAACCATCCGCTGTGGGCAGCACAGACTACGGACTTTAGAGTATTCTATGAAATTTTTGTATACAAATAGATCAGTTCTGTTGCCTTGCTTATTGTTGAGATGACATCATCATCATCACTGTTTATTTATATAGCGCCACTAATTCTGCAGCGCATGAATTTATTTTGAAATAATTTTTATAATAAGTGCACTGTACAGAACTGCTCTTAGGTATATACGACGTTATTTTGTTTGACATTATAATATATATACATATATATACATATATATAATTTTATTTATATTTATAATTTTCAATGTATAATAATATAGATTTAAAATAATATAAATAATATGTATTTACAAAGAGCTTACTTTGCAGGGGATCTGATTTTGCATTATTTACCAGGGCTTTTGTTTTGTTTGAGTTACACTATTATGTAGGTGACCAATAATGTGTGTTTCTATATTGTATTAAATGTTTCTTTTTGGGACATTACAGGTCCCAGGATGGGTTTGCAGCCATTGAGTATGCTTGCGCATGTAGTAATACTGCTACTTAAAAATTTAGGGACTTAAAACCTAGTGGAAAGGGACAAATGTATATTAGATATTCGTTTATGTTTAAAATGTCCCTTCATTATGGGCCAAGTTTATATGAATACACATTTACATGTATTTGTATAAAAAAACACTCACACCAATGTATGTATAAAAAAAAATATATTAACTAAAACAACCTAAACTAAAGGAAAACAAATTATTATAAATAATATTGTTCTAATAATTTAACTTTTTTCTTTTAAATGTATTGTAGGGATGGTGGATTTTCAGCTTGGCGAGTGGGCCCTTCTGCTGTTGCAGGCAAAGTATCGCTGTTTCCTTGAGCTGTAAAAGCAATAATTTAGATTAGCAAGCTCAGGCCATTTTGGCAGCATATATTACCCATTTGCCGGAATCAGCAGAGGTGTGAAATGTTACATAACTTTCAAGTCTCTGCAAAGGATAATAGTATGCTAAACATAATAGTAGCCAGAGGACTAATACTTTTTTTGGCTCAAGTATGTATATATATCCAGTGTCGGACTGGGGCATGAAGGGCCCACCGGGAATGCAACACTAGGGGCCCACCAGAGGTGGTGTGGTCAGCCATCATAGAGGCGGGACCAGACACTAGAGGGGGAGCGGTCAGCCCACAAAGGACAGCTAGCACCTTAGTGTAGTATATAAAGAATGCAGTGTGTGTATAAAGAATACACAGTCTTGACCTGCCTCTTAGATTGGGCAGAACAGTCACCAAAAATCAGGATTGTCCCACTAGACCAGGTTTGGCTAACCTGTGGCACTCCAGGTGTTTTGAAACTACAAGTCCCAGCATGCTTTGCCAATATATAGCAGCTTATTGCTGGAAGGGTATGCTGGGACTTGTAGTTTCACAACACCTGGAGTACCACAGGTTAGCCAAGCCTACACTAGACTCAGAACATTTGACAGACTGTCCTACCTGTTGTTGTCACTTTTACTACCTGTGGCTGCTGGTTTCTTTAGTTGCGGCTTGTCTGCATCCTGGAATGTTGAGGGCCCTATTTGGAAAAAATAATTGGTACATTTAGAAACGCCAACCATCCCTGCCATTAAATCAAGAGCACCCACATTTAATAATTAGGCCTCTCTCCAGCCTCAACATTAAAGTAATAGCACTCACATTTGATAAATAGATCTATTTCCGTCCAACCAACCCCAACATTAAATTAATAGTATTCCCATTTAATAAATAAACCTATTACCCTCCCTCCAAACGGCCCCAGCAATAAATCAATAGCATTTACGTTTAATACAGCCATTTCCCACTACCATTCCTAGCATTAAATAATTAATATTCACATTTAATAGATAGCCCCCCTCCCCACACTCAGCCTCCTCCCCACACTCAGCCCCACATTCAACTATAGACCCAAACCAACTCAGCATTTAGTGTTCTCTGTGCAGCTATAGTACTCTCAATTCACACTATATATACATATATATTCTTTATTGTTTCCCAGGAGTTGTGGTGTTTTTAACAGTGTATAGAACCAAAGCAGGGGAACTCTCTTGCTAAGCCTTGTGACAATACCGTTTGGCTAAACCATCTACAGAATTTTACAATGATAATGTTTCCGTGATGTATAAAACAAAAGTTTTTCATTAATTGTGTACACTGGTATTTTCACATCCAGGCAAACATCTGAATAATGAAAACTTAAGTTTATTTAACACAACGGAGCTATAGTACTTTTTATTAAAAGGTTAAACAATTATACCATAACAACTGAATACGTTATAATTATCAGTCTCTCTTTAGCCAACCCCTGGGCACAGTCCTGTGGTTACTAGCATTCTCCCCCTCTTACAGCCAGCAAGGCAGTCCTGCTCCAATGACAGCCTGTTTTTGGGGCACACGCTTATACAAGGCTCACAGGCAATGAGGAAAAAGATATCTGGTCCTTGCAGCCTCTGCATCTTGTTGGTACAGCATGAGTCGTAACCTCTTGCTAGTACTGGTTAACCTGGATCCCCCTCCTGTGGAGGCTTCTGGGTACAGGTTGGGCACTCCCAATTCTGGCTCCTCGATTGGCAGGGAGTGAGGTGCTACGCATTACTTCTGGACCTCACATTGGTTGTTGCTCCACAAATTCTGAATGTAATAGACTCCCACAATAAATGTCAACAAAGGAGTCTAATCACTGCTGATTTTACTTAACCCTTTATAGCTTTTTCCTAAGATCCAGAGCATTGTACACACTTATGGTGAATGCTAGTCAGCTATCTGTGTGCAATTTAACAGTACCTGCAGACTGCAGTACAAAGAGGGGGAAAAAAAAGAGGTGAAAAGTAACCCTCATTCACTGTGGGAAACGAGTAGTAATAGTAACCCCTCTTTTTGCCACTTACCTTACCTTGAAAAGCTCCGACATCCTGCTCCTCTGGGCGGCGCGGCTAGTGACAAGAAGACAGCCGCGGTAGAAACTCCGTCCTCCTCCCCTGCTGAAGTTCACAAAACACTACCGCGCAGGCGCAGAGAGCCAAGGCACGGCTCTCTGCGCCTGCGCGGTAGTGTGTTTCTTACACAGACGACCGTCTACGAGGTGCTCCCTGCAAGCTCCGCCCCAATGTCGGAGGGGGCGGGGCTTAATCGCGGCTGGGCCTACCGGTCTACAGCCCGGCTGGCCGGCAGGCCAGTCCGAGGCTGTATATATCATAGTTGCTGAGTTTGTGACTCTGTCCTCCGGGAGGACAGGTCACATGACAGGGGTAGGAGGGGGCATGGTGATGTATTTGCATTACGCCCCCACTATAAAATGCCTAAATTCACTGCATTGAAGAGCAGGGGTGGGTCTTAATGGTGTGATTAAGCCCCAATCCCTAAATTCACGGCATTGAATATTGGCATTTTTTTAGGATCCGTGAGGGTTGCCAACTCTTCCGAGAGTCTGAGCACATAAAGACCTTCTGCGATGTATGTAAGCATTATTATATTGCATAGATTCAAAGTTACGTGAACAATTAGCAGCAATATGGCCTAAGCCACCACATCTAAAATAGGTAATCACTTTTCTATCACATCTCTTACGAATCTGGAACTTTCTTGGCATAACTGGCCAATCTCCAAGTTCTGATCATACAGTCTTTTACATTTCAGTTCATTCCACCGCCCAGCAAGCTTTTACCCTGGAACAGTCTTACCAGAATCAACTGGAGATCACCGTTTCCGAACTAGAGGCTGGCGGGATGTATTCTTCACTTCTTTTGCTGCAACATACTTAGTCTGTACCACTTTCAGCAAAGCAATAGAGGAGGACAGGAACTCAGCTTATTGGGGTGGCTGACTTTTCATTCCATTTAACTGATGCAGAGGCAAGTCGGTAATATTCGCGGTCTGCGGCACCTTTTGAAGCATATTATTAATTTCCTGAGTTCTTGTGACTTGAGGCTCCGGTAAAATCTTGGATAATTGTAGATCACTTAACTGCTTTTCTTTTCCTGAAATCCAAGTGGAAGGTGTTTCAAGGTCAAACCTCTCCTAGTTATCCTTAACAGTTTGTATTCTGCTAACATTGTCTTGAATAGCCTTAGTAACATTACTAAAGGTCTTTTTGAACTGTGGACAACTCTGTTAGAATTTTTGGGGATTGTTGCTGTTGACATTTAACTTCACTTTCTTTTGCACTTATTGACCTTTGTTGGACTTCCAGTGCTCTTATCTTTGTTTCAGCCTGGGTACGGGACTCTCTTAATTCTTGTACTTTTGTTTGAGAAGCTAGCTCTTCTAACTGTACTGTCTGAGCCAAGAAGGTCTCGGCACCCAGCTTATCATGCTGAATCTTTAATTCTTCATATTGAGTCTTGAATCGCTTTTCAATGTCTTCAACCTAGGTTAGGGTATTCATTTTCTCTTGTATATCTATGACTTTGGCATCAAGTTCTCTCTGCAGATTTTTCTTTTCACTCCTCTATTTACTGCTTCTTCTTTTGCACTTGGACATTGACCTTGACTTGTATTCTGGGCTGCATTTACCCTTGCAATATCAGTTTTCAACTTTCCATTCTCTTCAGTGAGCTGCTGTGTTCGGGCCCTCCAACTTTTTACATCTTCTTCAAGCAACTTCTTTTCCATCAGCAACATCTCTCTTTTCTCAATGAGTTCAGAGTTAGATTCTTGCAACAGTAACATATTTGCTTCAAGTTTGTGTATCTTAGCTTGAAGTTGCTGTAATTCATGATCGGGTTTCTTTTTATGTTGGGTCAAGATTTTTGCGTTTACCTGAAATTTTTTCTGCTCTGTCTTGTAGATAATTTATTTCTTTCCCCATTCGCTCTATACGCTGCTGGTATTTTAAACATTCTTCTTGTGCAGTTTCAAACCTTGTTTCAGCCATTTCTTTTTCTCGTTTGCGCATTTCAATGACTTGCTTCTGAAAGGTTCTTTTCTCTTAAATAGAGCTCATCATTTTACTGAGGACTTCCCTATCTTTGTGCTGTTGCCTCCGGACCTCCTCGAGTTCCAACTGCTGCACCCTAGTTGCTTCCTCCAGAGCCAAAGCATTTTGAAACGGCTGTTGAACATCTTGTAACAAGTTTTTAAACACGTCCTCCTTCTCAGGGCACTGCAACCCAGTCTTTTCCCTGAGTCCAGACAAATGTGTATCTGGCCCTTTAGCAGACATAGCCGCGGCATCTTGTAACATCTGTCGCCTTACGGCTGTCTGCTGGGAAACAATAGTTTGTAGCAAGTATTTATCAGAAACATCAACATCTCCCCACAGAGCACAATGTAAAGGGTCAAAAACTATAAACCACATCAGCATGCTCCAAGTCCTGATTTTTGTCTCTCATATTGACACTTTGACACACCTGACCTGTATGCACTCTTTCTGGTTTGCACAGTAGTCTTCTGCTGTTCCTTGCCCATTGTAGCTTGAGAAGCAGCCAATTTTATCTTTATACAAATGAAGCACTATCTTTATAGAAGAAGCACCTCACTTGACTTTGGATGTGTGGCTCTACAACACCCAGCATATGTCTCAATAAACCTTTCTCTTTAAAGTCTCTTGCTCTTTGCTTTTGCACATAACCTGGCCACACCCAACTTGGGCTTTGCAGAAACATAGCTATCCTAGACTTCAATAAAATACACTTGGGTTTTCATTTCAGACTTAAGGAACACACCTGCTTCCCAGCAATTAATAAAACTCAGTCCACAAATTTCTTTGCATTGCAGAAAAAGGTTTCCTTTTAATCTTTGGCTCACTGATCTTTGCACTGGTGGTAATCATTAAAATGATTATTGGTACCCAGACAACAGATACCCCGAAAGGAATAGACCGAAGGTGTATTCCGCGGCAGAGGTAATACTAACACCTGGAAACACTGACCTGAAACCCTGCCGACAAATGAAGAAGCCAGCAGGTAGCGATGAGGTCACTTTCAAGCTCCACATTATGTTGCTGCTGTTAACCTGGAATTTTAAGGAGGTGCTGCCTGTAAAATGTTCTTTAGATAGTCTAATACATTGAACAGGCGGAGCCTTCTTAAAATACCAGGTTAACAGCAGCAAACATAATGTGGAGCTTGATATCTGTTGTCGGGGTACCGATAATCGTACAAAAGGTACCCAACCCCTTTGCACACACTTCTGTTTTTCCAACGCAGAAATGGCTAGTTTTCACTGACAAAGTTTAACTCTTCTCAAATCTTCATATATGCAGCAAATCTGTTTATAACATATTTCACAGCAGGATTTATCATTCACATCCACGTGGCTCTGTGTTTCCTACTGTTGCTGTGGATAAACCCAAATTTTAGCTGCTTTTATCTACATAACAAGATATGCACATATTTCTCCACGGTGTCTGTCCCTTTTAAACTTTCCAAGCACACACTCAGAGCTGGTTCCAGCAAGTATCTCAAAACTGATGCTGTTCTTAATATGGACAGATCTCTGCAAACTTTTTCTCTACCATATGTGACTTAATCAGGGGAACAGTTACCATTACCTGGAGTAGATGTTGTTGAACAGCAGAAATAAATCACGATAAATGAAGGATTTCTGGTAGAACTGACCTCAGCCAGTTTTATTGACCATGTGCAAATAAGCAAAGCATAAACAAAAGCCTTGCCTGCCCGTCACTAACTAAACATTCCTTAGAAGCCCTCTCTCAAGTCCAAGACCTTGCGTCCCAGAATCAAATGCCAAACAAGGGTTATATGCTCACCCTTAGCATGTTCTCTCAGGAGGCATCCAGCCTCCTCCCCAGGTCTGAGAGATAGTGATCAGGGCTGCAACGTTTTACAGTTCCCACACAGGTGCAACTCTTAATTAGTCTGCTGTGAAACATACTCTTGGAAGCTTTCCCCCACAGAGCTTAACAATCTCCCTGCTGTTAGCGTATACAAAGCAGGATGTGTGTGTATATATATATATATATATATATAATTTTGTAACAAAAGGAGGAATTTAGCTGGAAATATGCAGAGAAAGCAGGGAAGTAGAGTAAAACATTGGCACAGTTATGTACCTAGGTGGAGATTAAACCAGGTAAAAACATATGTGTAGTTTCAAATTGGTTTACTTACATGTTTTAAAAGCTGCTTCCTCTCAGCAAACAGACAGGGTGGGTCTGATAGTCTAAACAGAGCCAGGGATGGGCGTTTCCTTTTAAAGAGAAGGTGGGTGTGTCACCTGTCCATCAAGCTAGGCCTGTGGGAGGAGTGTCAGGTATAAAACCCTGCTTGTTTCATTGTTCAGGGAGATCAACGCTGGGCTAGCTGGCTGATCTGGACAGAGAGCTGGACTATGTATAGTAAGCGTTGAGGGTCTCCATAATTGCTGTGCAAGTATACGGTGTCAAAACATTACTACCATCCTGACAATAAAGAACCATAAAAAGGAAGAAGTTGTACGCGTGTGCTTCTGCAGTAGCGGGCTCTTGCCACAAGGGGTGTCAGAAGTGGGATCCTCCGGGAAGCAAGTTTCCGCTACCCAACCCGCGCAGACGTCAACATGGAGGAAGTACTGAGAACCCTCGTGAATGTGGCCGCTGCGCAGCAACAGCAGCAAGCTCAGATGCTACAAGTCGCCGAGGCACAGGTGGAAAACACAAGGCTCTTAAGAGAAGAGTTAAGCCAGGTGAGGCATGACAGAAATGAACCACCTGATCCTGTTCTCCAGAAAATGTCACCAGCTGATGACGTAGAAGCATATCTGGTGTCTTTCGAGAGACTTGCAAAATGGCCTCCTAAAGATTGGGCTGAGAGACTGGCACCATATCTGACTGGTGAAGCTCAGCGAGCTTATATGGATCTAGATGAGGAATGGGCCTCTGATTATCTGTGTCTAAAGTCTGAGATATTGGCTCGCATTGGAGTTTGCGGGCCAGGCCAAGCCCAGCGCTATCACCAATGGCGCTATGATAAAGAAAAACCGGTCAGAGCGCAAGTGGCTGAGCTTTCTAAACTTTTAAAGAAATGGGTGCAGCCTGAGGAGAATTCGCCTTCTCGGATTATTGAAGTTCTGGCGATAGATCACTGCTTTCGGGAGCTGAACCACGATTTGCAAAGGTGGGTGCTGCAATCAGACCCACAAACTTATGAAGAGCTTGCCACCGTGGTAGAAAGGTTTTGTGCGCTACAGCAAATGACTAAAGAACCTGCATTTGTGCCAAAGCCGCTGCCACGCCAAAAGCCAGGTTTGACAATCCTTGCCACAGGGCCCAATGGCAAAACTGCTACGGACAGAGGGCCAGGTGCAAAGCTGACTAATCTGAAGTGTTTTGAATGTGGTGAGCCAGGCCACTTTAAGGCAGAGTGTCCTAAACTACAGGAACCCATGGACTGTTCTGTAGCACATATTGGACCTGCATTCCCAAGCTGTTTTACCATGAGTCCCACATCAGGAAGTCCTTGTTTGTTCCGGGTGACTGTGCTAATCAACCAAAACCTTGTTCTGGCCTTGGTTGACTCGGGGAGTGAACTCTCATTGGTTTCCAGCTCTGCTTTACCCGAAACCATAACTTCTCGGTTGCCCAAAGTGAAAGTTCTTTGCGTACATGGCACAACAGAGGAGTATGAAAGAACAATACTACCAGTCACACTCAAAGACAAAACTGTTATGGTGGTAGCTGCCATAGCACCTAAACTCCCATATCCACTCATTTTGGGAACCGCCAAACCAAAATGCCATCCTGGGAGTCACAGCAGGAGTTCTACAAAAGCATCCAACTGTGGGGAAACATGGACAGTCCAAACTAGCGTTGGTCGGTGATGTCGCAGATGAGCCCACCCCGCCTGTCAGTGAGGATACGGACTGGTCCGCAATACCAATTTTGTTTCCTTTGCAGGACTTTGCTCGAGACCAACTTAATGATGCCACTTTGGAACATGCCTTTAAAAGTGTGACTGAGGTAAATGGGGTAGCGAAAGCCGCCCAGCCTGCAGAAGGTATACCATATTTTATTGTTAAAAATAGTTTCCTGCATAGAGTTGCTAATGTACAGGGGGGAAAAGTAGAACAATTAATGGTTCCTCAGGTCCATGTAACCCTAGTGTTAAAAGCAGCACATACACATGTCTGTGGGGGACACCTAGGGGAGGATAAAACACGGGAACGAGTTCTGCTTAGGTTTTACTGGCCCGGTGTACACATGGCAGTGAAAAAGTATTGCCGGTCCTGTCCCATTTGTCAGAGAACCTGTCCCAAACCCATGTACAGGGCACCTCTCATTCCAATACCAATAGTACAAGTTCCCTTTGAACGGATAGCTATGGACCTTGTGGGGCCCCTGGAAAAATCCGCACGTGGGCACCAATATATACTAGTGGTGCTTGACTATGCAACCAGGTATCCAGAGGCAATTCCCCTACGAAACATAAAGTCCAGCACCATAGCTAAAGAACTTGTATTGATGTTTACACGATTGGGAATACCCAAAGAAATTCTCACAGAACAGGGTACTCCATTCATGTCTAAACTGATGACGGACATGTGCCAGTTGCTAGGGGTTATGGCGCTTCACACCTCTGTATACCATCCACAAACAGATGGCTTGGTGGAACGCTTTAACTGCACATTAAAGCACATGCTCAGGAAAGCAGTGGCTCAAGAAAAAAAAGATTGGGACACTCTTATTCCCTATTTGATGTTTGCCATCCGTGAGGTACCTCAAGCTTCAACAGGGTTTAGTCCCTTTGAGTTATTGTTTGGGAGACAGCCCAGGGGTATCTTGGATATGTTAAAAGAAGGGTGGGAGCAGCAAGGTCCCAGGGAGTCAAATCTGGTACAATTTGTGTCCCAAATGTATGAGAGGCTAGGAAAGATAGGGCCCATTGTGCAGCAACATGTAAAAGAGGCTCAGGAACGACAGAAGAAAAGTTATGACAAAAGTGCTGTTGTTCGTTCTTTCAAGCCTGGGGACAAGGTCCTAGTCCTGGTTCCTACCCAGGAAAGCAAACTTTTCACCCATTGGCAGGGTCCATATGAAGTTCTAGAGGCTGTCGGTCCTGTCAATTACAGAGTCCACCAGTTAGGTAGGAGAAGGGAGGAGCAAATATATCATGTGAACCTCCTTAAACCCTGGTATGATGAGGAAACCTCTCCTCAGGTAGTGAGTACTGCCATTGAAAAGTCTGAAGTGCCCATAGAGCCAGCCTTGTCCATTCAGCAGAGACAACAGACTGAAGAAATGATTCGCCGGAACAGGGATGTCTTCTCTTCCATTCCTGGGCGCACTACCTTAATCGAACACGACATTGTCACTGCGCCAGGAGTCATTGTCAAGCAGAAGCCATATCGTATTCCAGAAACCAGACGGGTGGACGTGAGAAAGGAGGTCGAGAAGATGCTCCAGTTAGATGTAATTGAAGAGTCCACTAGTGAATGGAATAGTCCCTTTGTGCTTGTCCCGAAACCCAATGGGACAATTAGGTTCTGCAATGACTTTAGGCGCCTAAACAGTATGTCGCAGTTTGATGCCTATCCGATGCCACGTGTGGATGAACTAGTGGAAAATCTTGCTGGTAGCAATTATTTAACAACCCTTGATCTAACAAAGGGTTATTGGCAAGTTCCCCTGACTTCCACGGCCAAGCCAAAGACTGCATTTTCCACCCCTGATGGTCTCTATCAATATAAAGTCCTACCCTTTGGGTTGCATGGGGCACCTGCCACCTTCCAAAGGGCTATGAATAAATTGCTACGACCTCACACAGCTTATGCAGCTGCTTACTTGGACGATATAGTGATTTATACCCCAGACTGGGGATCACATTTAGCCAAAGTTGAGGCGGTCTTAGCGTCATTACGGTCCGCAGGGTTAACAGCTAACCCAGAGAAATGTGCCATAGCCATGAGAAAAGCCAAATATTTGGGGTACATTGTTGGTCGAGGGCATGTAAAACCCCAGCTAAGTGGAGGCAGTCAAAAATTGGACAAGACCAGAGAAAAAGTTACAGTTAAGAACCTTTTTAGGCTTAGTAGGTTGTTACAGGCAGTTTGTAAGCCACTTCGCCACTAAAGCTGCTCCACTTACGGACATGTTAAAAAAAAAGTTGTCCAGATAGATTAACCTGGTCTGACTCTGCAGAAACCGCCTGGTCTGATCTTCGGTTAGCTCTTTGTTCCTCTCCAGTTCTACAAGCACCAGATTTTACTGAGAGGTTCTTCCTCCAAACTGATGCTTCTGGTGTTGGCTTAGGTGCAGTCTTGTCACAGGAGAAGAATGGAGTAGAAAATCCTGTCCTGTACCTAAGTTGTAAGTTGCTTCCAAGGGAACAAAAATATGCCACTGTGGAGAAAGAATGCCTCGCCATAAAATGGGCTACAGAAGCTCTGCGCTATTATCTCCTAGGCAGAGAGTTCACCCTAATAACAGACCATGCACCATTAAGATGGATGCAAAACAACCGGGAGGTAAATGCCAAGGTAACCCGCTGGTTCTTGGCACTACAACCTTTCAAGTTCTCAGTAGAACATAGGCCTGGGATTCTACACAAAAATGCAGATGCGTTGTCACGAAAATATGCGCTCCTCGCGAAGTCCGCGTCCCCCTACTTGGAGACGCTAGGGGGAGGGATATGTAACAAAAGGAGGCATTTAGCTGGCAATATGCAGAGAAAGCAGGGAAGTAGAGTAAAACATTGGCACAGTTATGTACCTAGGTGGAGATTAAACCAGGTAAAAACATATGTGTAGTTTAAAATTGGTTTACTTACATGTTTTAAAAGCTGCTTCCTCTCAGCAAACAGACAGGGTGGGTCTGATAGTCTAAACAGAGCCAGGGATGGGCGTTTCCTTTTAAAGAGAAGGTGGGTGTGTCACCTGTCCATCAAGCTAGGCCTGTGGGAGGAGTGTCAGGTATAAAACCCTGCTTGTTTCATTGTTCAGGGAGATCAACGCTGGGCTAGCTGGCTGATCTGGACAGAGAGCTGGACTATGTATAGTAAGCGTTGAGGGTCTCCATAATTGCAGTGCAAGTATACGGTGTCAAAACATTACTACCATCCTGACAATAAAGAACCATAAAAAGGAAGAAATTGTACGCATGTGCTTCTGCAGTAGCGGGCTCTTGCCACAATATATATATATATATATATATATATGACTTGGGTTATGTGAATCACATAGTGAATCAGAAATATCATTAATAGAGGATACAGTACATAAAAGAAAACATGACAGGTGAAGCAGTCATATTACAAGTGGTATTTGTCAAATTAAGCCTATTACCAGCTAGAAGCATTGCATAACTCTGAAGCTATCAGCTATATTTCAGAATTGCATATGTTGCAGAACTCACTTTTTCATATTTCTGTTCTCAAGTCCTCCAACAGCTGCAGCCGGACCCTCTTCAAATCACTCAAGCGGCGCTGGAGCTGCACAACCATCTGATGGCGATTGTACCACAGCCTGATATGGTAGCGGATGGCTATATATGGCCTTAATTTGTCTTTATTAGAGATGATAGGCTGGTACATATTATCCATCACTTGAGTAAGAGCATGGAGCTCCCTCCATGTGAATGTTGTTGCTCTCATTTTGGCAACAGAATGACTCTCCAATGATTGGTTCTTTGATTGGCTCTCAGTGCACGTATGGGCAAGCTCACGTCACTCGCATATCCCTTCAATATCACAAATGTCTGCTTTACCTATCATCACTCTTGGTCATTCATCACATCCTAGCATATGCAGGGCGGACCCGGCCCTTTGATAATCGTACACCGTTATTCACAAATGATTACACCTCCTACACCTACACCTCCATTTAATCACATTAAAACGAACCTGCATTTAATCACTTTCAAACGCACCAATGTGCTCTATTTAAAGACTGCTCAGGTATTCATTTAGTCTTGCCATTTTCTGACTTCAGGAGCATTTGGATGGCAATTCTGAAAAACATTCTTGCATTCAATAATTGTTGTGAGTACAATGCTTTATGTCTATGTCTTCCCGAGTTGTTGGAAAACATGAAAAACTATTAACTTAGCAAGATAAGGCCATTTTGTCATCAAATATAACTTCTAGGGGTATACTTTGTTAGAAATAAAATTGAGTCAGAGTATAACTGTGGAAAGTACACCTAGATAATACGTCCAACAAAAAGAGGCTCAAAACTCCTACCCTAATGGTTGCGACTAAATCCCCTTCGGCTTAGGTACCCGGTACCTACACTGCATGGGAAATAGCACACTCAGTGTGAGACAGCTAAATCCCCTTCACCGAAGGTACCTTTTGGCCCCCTGCTGGCCGGGTCATGAATTGGAAGGGGATTTAGCCAGCTCAGTGTGAGACAGCTAAATCCCCTTCACTGTAGGTACCTGGTACCTACACTGCATGGGAAATAGCACAGTCAGTGTGAGACAGCTAAATCCCCTTCACCGAAGGTACCTTTTTGGCCCCCTGCTGGCCAGGTCATGAATGGGAAGGGGATTTAGCCAGCTCACAGTGAAATGTCTAAATCCCCTTCAGTGTAGGTACCTGGTACATTGACTGTATGGGAAATAGCATTTAGCCAGCTCTTAGCCACACTTATACTGTCTTATATTATTATTATTTTTTTTGGTGATGGTAATATCAGTACTAAATAATATGAAAACCGAAAGTATAATATGTGCATTTTGTTTTTTTTTAATTAGTTAGGCAGTCACCCTAAAAAACTAATATTTATTTTAGCCTTTTTTCTTGTTATTGCAAAAATGTACATAATGTGAGAACCTTTTAATAGTTAATTTCTCTTGTGGTTACTCCTTAATCATTTATATGGATGTTTAGAGATCTAAAAAACAAGTTAATATTAGAATGAAAAAGAGATAAACTTAAGATACAGGGTCATAAATTTCTGGAAATGACAGCAAGAAATGCAAATTGAAAGGTCAATTCAAAGTAAAGGATAATGTGTAGATATCAGGCCATAATAAAAGTTATTTACAATTATTATTGTATGTTAGAACATTAATGCACATTATAATGCATTAGATATATACGAAGAGCACAATTTTTCCTCTCTATTCACAGAACTTGTTTTCACTAGCAGATAATTATAGTTGGCAGCTCGTTTGTTTGGTGTTACTTATTATTCTCTATGTCTGGAGCATGTAGATTTGCTTACAGGAGATGACTATTATACTTGTATGCTTTGTACTGGATGCTTTAGGTTATGTATTAATCATACATGCACACTATCCCGTTTTGTCCTGGAGACTTCCTAATTCTGAATAGGTCTTCCACTCCCGGGAAAGCAGTTTGTTTTCCCGCATCCTTCCGCTTCCTAGTGAAGTGGGCAGGATGGGATCCTGTATGATGTCAGTCCTGGCAATCCCTGTAATGTTGGCTTTCCCACCTGGGTGATATAGCTACACAGTAATATCAAGGAACTTTTTTAACTCACAGCATTCCACTATTCCAATGTAATATAAAGCATTAGAAAACCATCGACATAACAAATATTAACTATATATAAATTTAATTTAAAAAAAAACAATGATAACAGTCATAAACGTATTTTTTTTTAATTTGCAATATATACACAAAAAAATGTAAATGGAATATAATACAATGTTCCTTTCAACTCAAAATTGCAAGGTAATTTTTATTCTCAATAATGACAACGTAATTTATACATTGTAGCTTATCTTTTTTTGTCTTTACATTGCGGACAGTAAAACATTTTTCTTTTTGTTGTGACACATTTGTCATCCTTTGTTAAGCCAACACAAGTGAAATGATACCACTGTTTACAAAGGTCACACTCCACCATTCCTTCTTTAGGCTTATGGATCTTGCAGAGGCAATGTGTTGTGAGTTGTATTTTTTTTTTTAACATTGTTTTGGCCTTGTTTAATTGAATATGTGGAAACATGGTAATGTTATTTTCTTCAATGCATTTGACTAAATGTTTCCTCATCTTGTCTTGTTCTAAATGTATTTTATTTAAATTCAACCCATTTGCCAGTGACACAGCATTGGCCAAGGCAAATACCCCACAATCATTTGCACCATCCTGTTTTTGGCAACATACCAAATTAATGTCAAGTACTGAATATTCACCAGTAAATAGCGGAGCATATAAACACAACATCTGTTCTTTAAGAGTCTCTGGTATTGATGGTTTTAGGGAGTCATAAACAGTCACTGAATTTTGAGACCTGTGTGACACCACCCAGTGAGCACCCAAATGGTGTATTTGCAGAATATTTTCACAGTCAATCTTAGAAACACTCCCATGTGCCAGTAACACTGTATCCTGCAGACCGGCAACAGAAGGGAATTTCTTTGATATTAAATACTGGGAGATATTCATGACATTGTCATCTAACCAGGCGTCATTGGATACAGCTTCTTTATCAGCAGTAGTTAATTTTATCCCATTGACTGTGACCCATGGACTCTCATTAACTGTAGTGCCTGAGTGGACAGTGTGAAAATCTTGTGATTCAGCAATTTGCGGATCTACTTCTACCGATTGCCATACATCTACTCTAAGCATATCAGCTCTTGATCCAACTCTCTGGGACGCTGGATGCTTAGGCTTTCCATATTTTCTTTTTGGCAAAGGCTCAAATTTTTCAATATTTTTTCTTTTTTTGGGTGTTTCTATCAATGGTAAGCCTTGATCTTTTGGGATGTCTAGTTTAATTTCTTCAAGTAAAGTATTAAATTTTATATCCCAATTTTCCAGATATGTTTCTTCTTTCAACAGATAAACTGTGTCTGTAATATTTTTTAGTGTCTGTACACAATTAATAATAAGTGTTGTTCTTTTGGTCCTCCTTCGTGGTTCAAAGTGTTGAAGATCTTCAAGTGGTGACATCGTGTGCATGATACCTTCAGAGGGGTATTCAGCTTCATCTCCCCCTCTTACAGTATGGTCAGAAAAACAATCTGTGTCTAGTATAAATAATGCATTGTTTGAGTAAGATGGGTTAATTTTTTCCCATCCCCATCCCTCTACAAATTGAAAAATACAACACATGTGTTTACAAGGTAATAGAAATTTGATCCAATCTTCACATGTACATTCTGGACATTCTGCTCCCAGATTTACTGTATAATACTTTTCTTTATCGTATTCACTGTTGACTTTGAAAATGCCACTTGTGTGATCTATACAGGAAACATGTGTTCCATCGAGGTTACTTGACAATCTCCTCATAACGTGGTGAATAAATTCTCTTTGACGATTTTTCAGAAAATTTGGAACATCTTCATGGTATTTCCGGAAACTTTCGGAACTTCTCAAATTTAACTGTACATACCTATGTAAAAACAAATGGAAATCTATCTTATTACAACTATTAATTATGTTTTGCAAAAATTTACAACTGAGGTCATGTCAGGCTCTTTTTCAGCATTTATGAAGTGTAAGTGGCGTGTGTTTGAATTTCATACAAAGTAAGGTCATTTTTGGGTAAGTGACGTGGACGTGCCCACCACATTGTGGATACACCTCCTCTGCTAGTGCATTTAATTACAAGGAGGAGTGCCTGTTTAAATAGCACTTTGCCCCACATTTAGGATGACAGGCCTGCACATAACATAATAGAAATTACCCATGACATTTTACAAAGCAAGATGTAATTTTCTTAATGTATTTCTTCCTTGAAATACATTTTCCAAATATACTTTAAAAAAAGATGTATTACATTTTTGTGGCACAAGCCATTACTATAAATAGCAGACCCAAAATGTACTGAAAACACAAATCTTACTTCTTGTAAGTATTGGGAAAAAAACTACTGTGAAGCACTGTAATCATGTCACTGAGAGTGCAATTCTTGTAGCCATCCAGGTATGTATATTTAAGAGTCTCGTTTTGGCACTCAAGTCCATTGTTTGTGTTAATTGCAATATGTAGTAATCCAGACCTGAAAACATGTGCCCATTTCTGTAGTGAGGGAGAGAGAAACATCATAAACAAATCATATTCATTTTAAATTGAAAAAATATTTTATTTTTCCCCCCAAACAATATAACCTTTATTAAAAAGATGAAACCAAACAAGTGAAGGATAGAACTGTTATTGAAATGGTCCATTATCAACTTATGAGGAATGTTAACAATGTATGCAGAGTGTTCCAACGTTCATATTAACGTCAACTGTCAGGAGTTCAATTAATATGTGTCTTCTATCCTGTCACTTGTTTATTAAAATACACAGAACATGTAAAGGCCAGTTCTAACAGAAAAGTTGAGGTGTTGTATATAGCAATTGGTAAAATTTTAGCTATCATGTAGCTACTACTTTCTAGAAAGTAAAAGATTGAAGTTTTTGTTTTGCTACGGGCAATACCTCCACCTTTAATTTTTAAATGATTGTTAAACCCCCCTCGTCATGTATTGTCCTTAAAAATAACAATAAAACTTTTACCTTTATTTCAGGCATCCACTTGTTTGAGAACCACTGCCGCAGTGCATCGCAGTTTTTCCAAATCTGGCAATTAGTCAGTATATTGAGAGCAACGTTGTGTTCCTCTATGTTTGTAGCAAGTGCTACACTACGCAGCATATTCAATATAACACTGCGACAACTGTGTACTCCATGTTGTTTTTTGGTCACCCATTCCATCCAAGCTTTCTCACGATGAAAATCGCAAAGTAATATTTGTGTATCTAAAATGTAAAAATACTGTTTATTGCAGTGAATTTATCAGATATACCCTTTGAATTAATACTCAAAAATCATTAAAGTTAGTTGATATTGACATTTTATTTGTATTATTATTTGCTAAGATTTGCTGAATGAAAACTTAATTAGAGCTTTCATGTTTTAAAGCTAACTTTAGTTGTGAAGTTTACTAAGTTAGTAAAAGGTTTGCTGGTACTTTTAGCCTACTTAAAAGGGTAATTCCATCCAAAACTAATAAATGTTTGGATTGTGTTAGCTGAGAAAAAAAAAAATTGGATATGGTTACTTGTTTATTTTGTCTCACACTTACCTTGATTTTTTGGGATAACTATGCATTTTTGCGAGATTATTTTTATGAAATGTAATTGATGCTGTTTAAAAATATAGATATTTAAAAAAAAAAAAAAAAGATGCATAGCAAAAATAATTATACAGTAATTTGACTAACCTTTAAATAACTGAGATATTGCATTTATCTCCTCTAGGCAAAAGTCGACCAAAAAACATTTTGGATTCCAGTTTAAGTTCCACTTTTTGAAAATTTCCAAGGCCTCCTGTATGCATGCTGATGTTTCTTGTTGTATTACGAATGCTCCAACTATTGCATAACATACATTTGTCCGAACACAAAGGAAAAACAGTGGAAGCGCATACCTTGTTGTTCTGTATGTAGCATCTAACAGTGTGATCTGGTTTCCATACATTTGCAATAATTTTTGTTGCCATTCAGCTTGGTAACATAATATAAAACTTTGTTTATTTGTCATTTCCTCAGAGGTTGTATTAGGACGACAAAAAATATTTAATTGTGGGATTTGTTCTTTCCATTCTTTTAACTGGTTCAAAACATTTTCCTGATCCAAACTTGAGTTTCGACCTTCCTGTTTCGCTTTAAACATGAGATTGGCTAGGTCTTTTCTTGTGGGGTAAAAGCGTCTCCGTAAAGCTACAGGGGGATCATCACCCGGGAAAAGTTCTTGTGTTACAAACGCGTTAATGTGACGCATCATCTCATTTATTTTTCTAACCCCATTTCTGTGCAAACTGATTACTTTTTCTTGAACTCTTCTGTCGACCTTTTCCTGTAGGTTTGCTAACTGTTAGAGATGATAATTTAATTTTAAAATTTATAAAACACAATAAATATTACTGACGGAAATAATGTTAAACATTAAAACCATATCAATAAAAACATTTCATTCTTACTAAAACAAAATAACATGATAAGTTTATTACAATCTTACCTCTCCACTAGTTGCATGGAATTTATGTTCAGATAAATGTGGAAATCTAATTACGTAGGCATGATTGCCTTGTATTGTGTCACTTTGAAAGGCTTCTTTTACTTTCTTTGATGCATTACGTCTTCTTTTTTGTGTATCACTTTGGATCTATTAAAAAAAAGATAATTATTTGCTGTATGTGCATACCCGCACTGGCCTATCTCAATCACTGTTTTTATGTTTACATACTATATATGTAGAGTGTGTGTTTGTGTGTGTGTATGTATATATATATATATATATATACATAAAAATCTACAAATTAGTTTACCTTTGCCCTTCTAAAAATATGTTTGCAAAATTTCTTTACCAATGTTTTACATTTTATTGGTCTGACAATTAAGTTGTAACAATGTAATTCAATGTAATGTGCTTAACACCGATTTTACCATAAAATCTGGGTATCTGATAATGTGCAATACATTGATTTCAGCTGGACAGCCCATTTTTTTGGTATGCTGTATAATACGCCTCCTTTTGGTGAAGGTATGATCTTCTCCCTATTAAAAGAATAATTGAAAAGAGCACTATATTAAACAATATATGTATGTTGTATTTTATTGTTATAACGCCTCTTTGACTTCATTAGCTGTGACCATGCTAATGAGGATACCTCTCCCCATTAAAAATGTAAGACAGAGAGTTGTTTGATGGCTCCACAGTACAATCTTTCAGCAATGTTCTACACATTCATTCTTCACATTTATTGTACTGCCTATCGTAGTGTTAAGTGTAGTTGTTCCCTAGTTCATTCTCAGCTAATTGAATGCTGTTAAAATACTGCTCGTTTGAGGGCACAAAGGCATTGATTGCAGCGCTTCAAATAAATGATATTAGCCAGCACTATTAAAAGACAGGCAATGCGTGGAAAACATTTTATAATTCAAAAAATAAGAGATACCTGGGTGATTTGTCTTTGATCTCCATAATTTTTTTTCTTCACAATGCTGAAGTCTCTACCCAAATGACACTGTAGAGTTTTTCTCCCAACCACCACGTATGGAATTCCAGAAAACTTAATTAGTTTGCCATACTGGATATCATTACTTTTCCATTGAATTCTAGATCTTGCATTTGGTTTGAAATCTTAATGGAAGTGATAAAAATTACAGTATTGTATTGTACATTTTAAACATGAACAACAATGTATTAGGCGTTTTTCTATATAAATGTATATACTGAAGATAAAAAAGGAAACCATAATTATTACTATATACAATTTCAAATAAAAATTACAGATTGTAAATTTTAGGTATATTAAAATAAAATGTACCCTCTTTGCCAAATTCTTTACTCTTCTGATGTATAATGAAGTTAGATTGTGTATTTTCCTCAAATTCACATATTGCTCTCTGCAACATGTCCAATGAATGAAAGATTTCACTTTGACAGCTTTCCCTATCTCCACCTTTACAATGCTTATCCTACAAAACAAAACAAATTATGCTCATCATGTCCCAAAAATATGAAATCCAATGCTAGATTTTATATCACTTGTGCAAATTATTTTACCTTTTTTTCACATTGATTTGATGATTCAATGTCTTGCATGTGTTGGATGGCAGGTGTTACCAGTTCTGGTATTTCTGCACTAGTAGCCGAATGCATTTCTACACTAGACTAAACCTATATAAAATAAGAATCAGCTGCTAATCACAGATGATTTAAAAAAAAAAAAAAAAAAGTTGGATTTGGAAAATATAAAGCAATATGTGATATAACTTTGCATGGAATTATCATCTAACAAATGAAAGAACTTACCTTATGACAGAAAAAAAGACTGATCTGGTCTTTCAGCTTAGAGCTTCTACTAACCCCAAAATTATTTTTGGATTTGAAGACACTACAGGACATTGCAGGACACAAGTTTTATAGGAGAAGGTGGGGTGAGAGACAGGTCACCAGCTGTAAATTAGGACTCATTTGTTATCTAAACAAATATAAATGAAACATATAAAAAGAAGGAAAAATAACAACAAATGTAAAGTCTCTAAGAGGTCAACATTCAATTTTAAGGATGTCCTAATAATCCTTATCATTCTTCAGTCGTCTAACAATTTATTCCTGTGCGGTGAAGAGGGGTCAGGTAAGGTACAGGTCAAGAGCCATAAATTAGCTCTCAATTACTATAATAACACATCTAAAGAAAACATAGAAACCAAAAGATAATTAACAAAAAATATAAAGTTTTTAAGAGCTCAACATTCAATTGTAAGGATGTCATAATCATCCTTATTATTCAGCAGTTGAATCTGAATTTATTTGTGGTGTGAGCTCCATATTGACATTTTCATTGTGAACATGTATTAGTGTTTATCCTTAAAGCATACATAAAATATAGGGTATCAATATTTAACACATTCAAGATTGTAAGCTTTGAGCAGGGTTCTCTTACCTGTGTCTGTCTGTATTACCCAGTATTGTTTTATTAATGTTTGTTCACAATTGTAAAGCGCTCCAAAATTTTATTGCGATCTATAAATAAATGTTGATGATAATGTGATTGACAGAGATAGTGGGCTGAAGCTTGCTATCCGTTATTGAAATATAGTGGTGTAGTACATGCGACAAGCACTTTCATGATCACTTCCACCATATCTTAAATAACAACATTGAGACAGGGGATGGGGTACTCAGGTTTAATACATGACACTGTGCAATGCATCACCAACACAGGGAAATAGACACTGCTGACAGTGGGTAGGCATTACTGTTGATGTAAACACCTGAAACTTACCTTATTATTCCACAGTAACAGAACAAGAGTGGGGGAGTCCGCTGGTCATGCCATCCATTGTCTATTTGGGAACTGTAGTTGAATTCAATTAATGGTTTTTTTTTTCCTCCCCAAAACACAACACTTCTTATTCTGGATCATATGAAAAACGCTGTACAAGTTCTAGATTCCCAATATAGGTGTACAATTAAAGTTTATTATGCTCGGGTCCTTCTTGTCATTAGATGTGGTGTTCTACACGTGGCACTACACCCAAATATTTTTGAAATTTGAGTAATTTTTAATATTTTAACAGCTATGAAAAAGTAATTATTGACAGGCAAAAGTAATGTAGGCATTGAAGAATACACTCGAAAGTGTCCCAACTAGTTCTCAAAATATAAAGGCATATTATATTGTCACTTTTTTAAAAGATAATTAAGAGAACTTATAGATGTACATATTTTGTTGTACACTGCTTGGTAGAACTGTTATACTTTATGCATTTATCTAATATTTTGACATGTTTTTAGGACACAAGCGGAAAGTGTGAAGGTTTCTTATACACGGCTTACATATACACATGTAAGAAATATCTACTTTACATGGGATGGGTGGAGGGTTGATTTAAGACTACTTTTCCAAGTCTGGTGGATTTAACACAAAAGAGAATGTGCTACATATAAACCAGTGTCCGGCCAAGTTATGGCCAGTGATCCTACCTGTGTAAGTTAATGTACATTCTGGATTATTGTGCACCTTTTTCACAGACGGTTGGATGACACTCAAGACAATGAATGTGCCGGTCTATGCAGCCGGAGGGATCAGTTAGCCCCTCCAGTGTCATCCACTTCTGGGGGGGGAGGGGACATTGGTCGGCACAGCAATCACCGACTTTCAATAATAAAAATGCCGTTGATTTTGTGAAAGCAAATCATTTAAACAGAAAATAAATATGTACGATTTGTAATGTGGAAATAAATACCTAGTTTATAACACTTATACCTCAAATACACTAAAATGCTGCTTTAAGTATGTTTTATTAACATCACATATTAAATTATTATTAGCAAATAGTGAAATATAGATTACAACATTCAGCTCTATGTAGTATGAGACAGTACACTCAAAAGTCTGATAATGTTCATTTAAAGTGTTAGCTAATATATTCCACGTTCTGTTTTTTGGCATAACAAGCGAGAACATAACTATCACTCTTTACATCAGGCATTATCATGGGAGATAATAAAATGAAGTTCGGGAGTAGAAATAAAATGTCTTCATGTTTCTTGTGTTTTCCTTTATTAATATCGCTTGAGGAATGGATGCTTTAAAGAAACAAAACCATAACAATCCTCAAACACGTGTCCTTTTAAACTATGTAAAGTGGTTCTTGGAGAAACGAGTCAAAAGCAGTAATTTAACTAGTCAATAAACAGCTGATCATTGAGCTGGATCCAGCAGTTAGAGATTCTTGACAGACATTCTGTTGAAGAGTTCCAGGGGCAGCTTTGAAGAAGGGTCCTAGTCCTGAGGGCAGAGGTAACCTGGCAGAAAGAGATAAAAAAAAAAAAGGTTCAGCATGAGCAGACTGTTGGTATGTAGAGAGATAGTGGTTATAAATATAACAAGTGTAAATGGATTTAAATCACTAAATACTTTTGTAGTGAAAAGAAAAACATGCCCCGTGTGCCAGTCCTGCATCCACCGCACATGCCCCCTGTGCCAGTCCTGCATCCACCTCACATGCCCCCTGTGCCAGCCCTGCATCCACCTCACATGCCCCATGTGCCAGTCCTGCATCCACCTCACATGCCCCGTGTGCCAGTCCTGCATCCACCTCACATGCCCCCTGTGCCAGCCCTGCATCCACCTCACATGCCCCCTGTGCCAGCCCTGCACCCACCACACATGCCCCCTGTGCCAGTCCTGCGTCCACCTCACATGCCCCGTGTGCCAGTCCTGCATCCACCGCACATGCCCCCTGTGCCAGTCCTGCATCCACCTCACATGCCCCCTGTGCCAGCCCTGCATCCACCTCACATGCCCCCTGTGCCAGCCCTGCACCCACCACACATGCCCCCTGTGCCAGTCCTGCGTCCACCTCACATGCCCCGTGTGCCAGTCCTGCATCCACCGCACATGCCCCCTGTGCCAGTCCTGCATCCACCTCACATGCCCCCTGTGCCAGCCCTGCATCCACCTCACATGCCCCATGTGCCAGTCCTGCATCCACCTCACATGCCCCGTGTGCCAGTCCTGCATCCACCTCACATGCCCCCTGTGCCAGCCCTGCATCCACCTCACATGCCCCCTGTGCCAGCCCTGCACCCACCACACATGCCCCCTGTGCCAGTCCTGCGTCCACCTCACATGCCCCGTGTGCCAGTCCTGCATCCACCTCACATGCCCCCTGTGCCAGCCCTGCATCCACCTCACATGCCCCCTGTGCCAGCCCTGCACCCACCACACATGCCCCCTGTGCCAGTCCTGCGTCCACCTCACATGCCCCGTGTGCCAGTCCTGCATCCACCTCACATGCCCCCTGTGCCAGCCCTGCATCCACCTCACATGCCCCCTGTGCCAGCCCTGCACCCACCACACATGCCCCCTGTGCCAGTCCTGCATCCACTACACATGCCCCCTGTGCCAGTCCTGCATCCACCTCACATGCCCTGTGTGCCAGTCCTGCATCCACCGCACATGCCCCCTGTGCCAGCCCTGCATCCACCTCACATGCCCCATGTGCCAGTCCTGCATCCACCTCACATGCCCCGTGTGCCAGTCCTGCATCCACTACACATGCCCCGTGTGCCAGTCCTGCATCCACCACACATGTCCCCTGTGCCAGTCCTGCATCCACCACACATGCCCCCTGTGCCAGTCCTGCATCCACCTCACATGCCGTGTGCCAGTCCTACATCCACTACACATGCCGTGTGCCAGTCCTGCATCCACTACACATGCCCCCTGTGCCAGTCCTGCATCCACCACACATGCCCCCTGTGCCAGTCCTGCATCCACCTCACATGCCGTGTGCCAGTCCTACATCCACTACACATGCCGTGTGCCAGTCCTGCATCCACTACACATGCCCCGTGTGCCAGTCCTGCATCCACCTCACATGCCCTGTGTGCCAGTCCTGCATCCACCGCACATGCCCCCTGTGCCAGTCCTGCATCCACCTCACATGCCCCCTGTGCCAGCCCTGCATCCACCTCACATGCCCTGTGTGCCAGTCCTGCATCCACCACACATGCCCCGTGTGCCAGCCCTGCATCCACCACACATGCCCCGTGTGCCAGTCCTGCATCCACTACACATGCCCCCTGTGCCAGTCCTGCATCCACCACACATGCCCCCTGTGCCAGTCCTGCATCCACCGCACATGCCCCCTGTGCCAGTCCTGCGTCCACCTCACATGCCCCCTGTGCCAGCCCTGCATCCACCTCACATGCCCCATGTGCCAGTCCTGCATCCACCTCACATGCCCCGTGTGCCAGTCCTGCATCCACCTCACATGCCCCCTGTGCCAGCCCTGCATCCACCTCACATGCCCCCTGTGCCAGCCCTGCACCCACCACACATGCCCCCTGTGCCAGTCCTGCGTCCACCTCACATGCCCCGTGTGCCAGTCCTGCATCCACCTCACATGCCCCCTGTGCCAGCCCTGCATCCACCTCACATGCCCCCTGTGCCAGCCCTGCACCCACCACACATGCCCCCTGTGCCAGTCCTGCATCCACTACACATGCCCCGTGTGCCAGTCCTGCATCCACCTCACATGCCCTGTGTGCCAGTCCTGCATCCACCTCACATGCCCCGTGTGCCAGTCCTGCATCCACCTCACATGCCCCCTGTGCCAGCCCTGCATCCACCTCACATGCCCCCTGTGCCAGCCCTGCATCCACCTCACATGCCCCCTGTGCCAGCCCTGCACCCACCACACATGCCCCCTGTGCCAGTCCTGCGTCCACCTCACATGCCCCGTGTGCCAGTCCTGCATCCACCTCACATGCCCCCTGTGCCAGCCCTGCATCCACCTCACATGCCCCCTGTGCCAGCCCTGCATCCACCTCACATGCCCCCTGTGCCAGCCCTGCACCCACCACACATGCCCCCTGTGCCAGTCCTGCGTCCACCTCACATGCCCCGTGTGCCAGTCCTGCATCCACCTCACATGCCCCCTGTGCCAGCCCTGCATCCACCTCACATGCCCCCTGTGCCAGCCCTGCACCCACCACACATGCCCCCTGTGCCAGTCCTGCATCCACTACACATGCCCCCTGTGCCAGTCCTGCATCCACCACACATGCCCCCTGTGCCAGTCCTGCATCCACCGCACATGCCCCCTGTGCCAGTCCTGCGTCCACCTCACATGCCCCCTGTGCCAGCCCTGCATCCACCTCACATGCCCCATGTGCCAGTCCTGCATCCACCTCACATGCCCCGTGTGCCAGTCCTGCATCCACCTCACATGCCCCCTGTGCCAGCCCTGCATCCACCTCACATGCCCCCTGTGCCAGCCCTGCATCCACCTCACATGCCCCCTGTGCCAGCCCTGCACCCACCACACATGCCCCCTGTGCCAGTCCTGCGTCCACCTCACATGCCCCGTGTGCCAGTCCTGCATCCACCTCACATGCCCCCTGTGCCAGCCCTGCATCCACCTCACATGCCCCCTGTGCCAGTCCTGCGTCCACCTCACATGCCCCCTGTGCCAGTCCTGCATCCACCACACATGCCCCTCACACACTAGCACCCCTTCTACTTACCTTTTTTTACAGGAATGCAGCCAAGATCGGAAAGAAATGATGGCGCTCCTGCACCGACTACCATTCACTTTCAGCAGCCCGCCTAACACTTTGCACCATGTGACCGCTGCGATCACATGACCCTGCGACGTCATATTGACGTGCCAGGGTACCTAGACCGAAGGGGATTTAGCCGCTACCCTACCCTAATGGTGCTGAGATGATTATAATAGATATCAATTAACAAGCTGCAGTCATAAGGGTAGTGGATATACCCAACAAACAAAAGAACTGTAGAAAAAGTGTGTCTGCGCTAAAAATTAAGTTGAAATAAATTAATAATTCACATAAGTCACATTCTCATACATAAAACATATATTCACATTTAATAATTAAAAAATTAGACAATATAAACACATAGAAAAGTACAAAAATAATATATAAATATAAATGATGCACCATAAAAAACCAAATATGGATCCAATGATGTCAAATAAATCGACAACTAGATAAGTAACAATTAAGATGTGCACATATAAGTCCTGAATTTATGAGATGGGATGGATAGAACGTTGCTGAACATAGATTCTGAGTGTAAAAATTAATAGTTGTTATGCTTGCTTGTAGCAAGCTACTCACAGTTTATATAGATATGGAGTGAGAGGAAATCCGGATTGAGTGTTGTAATGAATAGACATTGAATAATAGAAGATAGGAGGATATTACCGATACATCGTCTGATTGGAGAATCCTCGTTTGATACAAAGAGTTGCCAGAGTTGAAGGTGGCTGTAATATATACAGCATGGAAGCAGGTGAAACACACGCTGAATGATAAGGCTGTAACTGACGTGCGGCTCTGAGGGATCCCTCTGAAAGGACCGCCCGTTTAATAGCTGCACAGATGCCGCACTGAATTATCAATCCCTCTGCTAATAGTGAGGTCCCATCTGAAGAGATATTCTTAGGGGCATATTCAATTAGCTTTCCGGTTCGCGGTAACGTATTGCCGGTAATACGGTACCGCAATAACGCGGATTTTTGTACACAACCCTATGGGGTGCGAACGAAAATCCACATTGACTTTGCGTGCCGTTCCGGCGCGATCGCGGGAACCGGAAAGCTAATTGAATATGCCCCTTATAGTCAATGAATACAAGTAGCATTTCAGTTATACTGGATATGTCGGATCCTCTCCACTATGATTCAGCAATAGTCTGTAGTTATAAGTGCACAGTCTGATGTAAAATAGGACAGCCTTGTAGCATTTCTGTGCCCTGAGGCACATTCATCAGAAAGAATGAATGGTAAAAGAAACCCGAAGGTTATTTATTCAGGTAGCAGCCAATCATTGGCTGATAAAATAATTAAAACAAGTTGTGTTAAATAAGGAATCATTTACATAAATGTGTTTATATTGTCTAATTTTTAATTATTAAAAGTGAATATGTTTTATGTTTGAGAATGCGACTTATGTGAATTATTAATTTATTTCAACTTAATTTTTAGTGCATAAACACTTTTTTCTATAGTTCTTTTGTTTGTTGGGTATATCCACTACCCTTGTGACTGCAGCTTGTTTTGGCTTCTGTTCCCAATGTAGATTTTAATAAAGGATCTGAGCATAAAAATTTAAATTTATGATTAATAATATTTCTACTTCTGGTTGAACATTTATTATATCTGGAAATAAAGAGTGGTACACATTCAAAAGATGACCTAGGAGATGCTTGTGATTTCCACTGTTGTTTGATTTCAAGTGCTGTTTGTTTAAAGTGTGGAATTATATCCAGTAAGGATTGCTGTGTTGAGAGAGTGATATAGATATAGATTGGGGAATTATTCTGAGTGTTTATTGAAGGGAATTGTTTTTCTGTGTGTTTAAGTGTCCCTTTTTTTTCTTCTTCTTTCTGTTAGAGCTAGTGGGTGTGGTTTAATTGCATCAGTTGATACAGCTGGTTAGTGCAAGCTCTATTTAACAGGTGGTGGTAAGCGATTTCATTGAGCTTGTGATTTCCACTGCTGTTTGATTTCAAGTGCTGCTTGTTTAAAGTGTTGAGGTAGATCCAGTAAGGTGTTTAATCTGGTAAGTGTCCGGCAAAGGTTAGTTCTCTCGAGTTCACTGTAGGCTATAAGAAGTTAGGTTAGCCATAATAAGATGAGCAGGCTTGATGATCTCACTCAATGCATATCTTGTCATATGTATGCACACTTGGAGCAATTGTTCCAAGGTTTATACTTCTGTGAGAAATGTGAACAATTGGTCTCTTTGGAAGCCCAGGTAACTGATCTAAAGCAGACCATTGTAACATTGAGAGAGATTGCCAACCTGGAGCAGAGTTTACAGCTCACCGTTGATGTGTTAGCTGAGCGGGGTGGAGCACAGACAGAAAAGGATGCACAGCTAGGCAGCTGGGTAACAGTTACTAGGGGTAGCAGAGGGAGGGAGAGGCAGGCCAGTTCTGAGCTAAGCAATCCCAGCAGATTTGCCAGATTGGATGAAGATACTGTGGAAGGCAGTTCAGAATTGGTAGAGTTGGGTGAGACTGCTTCCTCTAGCAACCAGGGGACGGTCTCTCCAGCATAGAGGGGACCAAAGTTACTGAGGGACCCAGGCAGATTGTGATGGTAGGAGATTAAATTATTAGGAAGGTAGATAGGGCAATCTGTTACGGGGACCGTGCTTGCCGAACAGTGTGTTGTCTCCTGGGTGCTCGGCCTCAGCATATTGCGGATCGGATGGGCAGATTGTTGGGAGGGGCTGGGAATGACCCGGCGGTTTTGGTGCATGTTGGCACCAATGATCGAGTTAGAGGAAGAAGGTTTGTCCTAAAGAATGATTTCAGGGACATAGGTTGCAAACTTAATGCAAGGACATCCAAGTTAGTATTTTCGTAAATACTACCTGTGCCACGAGCTAGTCCAGGGAGGCAGCGCAAGAATAGGGAGGTAAATACGTGGCTAAAAGATTGGTGTAGGAAGGAGGGTTTTGGATTCTTAGAGCACTGGGCTGATTTCTCGGTCAGTTGCCATCTTTATTGTCGAGATGAATTGCACTTGAATGAGGAGGGGGCTGCTGTGCTAGGGGAGAGGATAGTTAGAAGATTGGAGGAGATTTTAAACTAGGCTGCGGGGGGAGGGGCAAGCAAGTATTTATGGGATAGACATTGAGAGTAGTAAGGAGGAATTTAACAAGAGTCAAGGGGGTGGAGAGGGGGGAAAGGGAAGCATAGCCGATAAGGAGAGGCCCTTTTTAAAGCAAAAATAAATACCTAAGGGAGGCAATAGACTTAAGTGTATGCTTGCAAATGCAAGAAGCCTGACAGGCAAAATGGGGGAGTTAGAACTAGTAGCAATGAATGAGCAGTATGATATTCTAGATATTACAGAGACCTGGTGGGATGATACACATGACTGGGCAGTCAACTTGGAAGGCTATTCTCTCTTCAGGAAGGATAGGGTAAATAAAAGGAGAGCAGGGGTATGTATTTATATTAAGCCAGAGCTAACACCAACTATTCAGGAAGTAAATTGAAAAGGCTACACAACTAGGTCAAATTTTAATTATGGGGGATTTTAATTATCCAGACATTGGGCCTGATTCATTAAGGATCTTAAATGAAAAGGTATCTTATTTCAGTCTCCTGGACAAAACCATGTTACAATGCAAGGGGTGCAAACTAGTTTTCTGTTTTGCACATATGTTAAATACTGACTGTTTTTTTCATGTAGCACACAAATACTTGATAGCTTATTTGTACACTGAAATTTAAACTTGATATTTGTGTGCTACATGAAAAAACAGTCAGGGATCCAATTCCTGATATGATTGGGCGACCAGGAGGGTTTTGAAGAAATGTATTTATTTTGGGAAGATAATAATAGGTAGAATTAATTGGATGAAGTGCATATAGAAATTCTTTAATTTCCTTAGTAATAATCTCCTCATCTAAAGCCTGACTAAGTAATCCAAATAGCTCCTTTTTAAACTTTTCAGTAGGATCCGATTCTATTAACTTGTAAAAATTGAGATCATCCAATTGTCGATGAGCCTCTTGTTCATAATCATCTATATCTTGGATAATTACCCCTCCTCCCTTGTCAGCAGCTTTTATAATGATGGAATGATCATTGGAATGCTCTTTAAGAGCCTTTCTTTTTGATCCTGACAAATTGTGACTGTATCGAAAATACTTGCTGTTTGAATCTGAATCTCCCTCACACATTTCCCTCAGTTGGCATAAGATGGATTTGTAGAAGGAGTCTATATGTGAACCTCTATAATGAAGTGGATAGAAATTAGATTTTCTTTTGAATTTGTTATATGAAGAAGACGTATTGACATCGAAAAGGAGCAGTGTCTCTGTATCTGCACTTGGCAGAGAGGCACCACTGCTTTCCGAGGCCAAACTCTCCAACATAGAAATGCATTCAGTATCATTATCATCTAGCACTATGTGGATATCTTCAATTCTCTTTTCTGAAGTTGTTTAGATGCAAAATATCTTTTGCAACTAAGATTACGTACATAACGATTTAAATCGACAAAAAGTTCAAAAAAATTGGGGTTACTAGAAGGCGCAAATTTGAGGCCTTTCGCCAATAATGCAAGTTGTGTATCTGACAATGTACGGGAGAATAAGTTAAATACTCCCTTGAAAGTTACCTTAGTTTGGGATTTTTTCTTGAATAACACAGGTCTGCAACCAAAAAGGTGTTTTCATAATTTTATCTGATTCTTATGTTTTTTTGGTGCTCTGAATTAGAAAATGACCACCGTATTTTCCTGGGACGTCAGGTTTATTCACAATCGAAATGTGCCTTGGTCAAACAAGTAGCTGGAAATCGCTAAATTTCAAATTCATCATACTTGGAGAAAAAAAACTGAACATAGAAAATCAAATTTATTTTCACTGCCAGTGCTCCCAAAAACATGAAAATACATGTTTATTGGTCCTGATGGTGATCACTGCATTGTTGAGTGTGCTTGCTAGGGCCTGCCCAGACATGTTCTTTCATGCATTAACTTGTTCTCTGATTCCTCCACAATCTTGTATTTCATTTCAGTTGTCATCCTGCTATTGTCTGTGTGTTTCAAAATTAGTGCAATGACTCCAAGAAAGTGTGTAAATTTGCCTGACAGTTTCTGCTTCATATGTGGAGAGTTCATGGTGATTTAGAGGGGTTGATGGCTCAGTTCCACATTCAGTATGATTCTTCTGAATGGAGGATTTTCATTGACTCTTCCAAAAGAAGCTTAAAAGCAGTTTTACTTCACAATGGTGGCTGTTATGCATCCATTCCTGTTGCTCATTCGGTGTACTTGAAGGAGACTTATAAGAACTTGGAGTTGGCACTCAAGAAAGTGGGTTATCAAAACCAAAACTGGTTGGTATGTGGGGATTTAAAAGTATTGTGTATGCTGCTGGGACAACAGGCTGGGTACACCAAATACCCTTGTTTTCTATGTTTATAGGACAGTAGAGACCGACAAAATCACTGAAAGCAATAAAATTGGCCACCAAGAAGTCTAGTTGTTGGTGAAAAGAATGTTCTCAGAGATACATTGGTACCCCCTGAGAAGGTTTTATTACCACCACTCCATATAAAATTAGGATTAATGAAGCAATTTGTTAAGGCACTTCCCAAAGATAGCGAATGCTTCAAGTACTTGGGATCCAAGTTTCCAGGTTTAACGGAGGCAAAACTGAAGAGTGGGTTTTTGTTGGCCCGGATATTTGAAAACTCATATCCGACAAAGACTTCATCAGTTCAATGACTCCAACTCAAAAATAAGCGTGGGTTGCCTTTACTGTGGTCATAAAAAGTTTTTGGGGAAACTAAAAGGACCCAAATTACAAGGAAATGGTGGAAACAATGTTGAAAGCGTTCCACAAGCTTGGTTGCTCCATGAGCTTAAAAGTCCATTTTCTTAACTCACACCTTGACTATTTTCCTGAAAATTTGGTAACAGTGAGTGAAGAGCAGGGAGAACATTTCCATCAATATATAAAAGAAATGGAAAGAAGGTATCAAGGGAAATGGAGTGTTACGATGATGGCTGACTACTGCTGGATGTTGTACAGGGATCTTCCGGAAGCCACCTACAAGAGGAAAAGCTCAAAAAGAAGTTTAGAGTTTAAAAAAAGACAATTTCACAAGCAATCTACTTGAGTGTGGTGTTAATTTTGTCGTCACCTGTGCAAATGAGTTGATATTTTTCATGTAAATAAAATATTTGCGTAAAGAGATTTTTTTAAACGATGACTACCCGTTTGTTCGAAAACCTGACGTCCCAGGACAAAACGGCTGTCGTTTTTGGATTCAACGCACCAAAAAACATAAGAATCAGTCAACGAAACCAAAACAGCTGTCCAAAAATTTTTGCAGACCTGTGTAATTTGAGGCTGCCTCTATTTCCTGTTTTTAAATTGAGAGCTAACTTACCAAAGAGGTACCCCAGAGACCTCCAAATAGCAATCCAATGTCAGTACTCCCCCTCAGCTACTGACACCAACATGCCTCTCAGACAAATACAGAACTGGTAGTTGCTCAAATCAATTTATAGGCTATAACAGGTGCATGAAAGGGTGGGGTTATCCTAAAAGGAAAAAAACAGAGACAAATTCCCCCAGCACACTGCTATAGCCAGCAACAGATCTGCTATTTCTACTGTAGATAAAAATGCAAAAGTCTCAGTTGCACACATTTGCAAATGTATGTTGAAGCCACCCACCACTACCAGTTCTGTATTTGTCTGAGAGGCATGTTGGTGTCAGTAGCTGAGGGGGAGTCCTGACATTGGATTGCTATTTGGAGGTCTCTGGGGTACCTCTTTGGTAAGTTAGCTCTCAATTTAAAAACACATATGTATGGCCCAAATATATGGGACTCTCATTGTTTAGAGTAGGACCACCCTATTAGCAAAAGCATCTTGGCGTGGTGGGTGGCTTCAACATACGGTACATTTGCAAATGTGTGCAACTGAGACTTTTGCATTTTTATCTACAGTAGAAATAGCAGATCTGTTGCTGGCTATAGCAGTGTGCTGGGGGAATTTGTCTCTGTTTTTTCCTTTTAGGATAACCCCACCCTTTCATGCACCTGTTATAGCCTATAAATTGATTTGAGCAACTACCAGTTCTGTATTTGCCTCTATTTCCTCTAAATCTGAATTTCTTCTTCTTTTTGGGGATCCTTGAAATATGGATTTGTGTCTTAATGGTTCAATGGACAATCTCAGAGGTACATTCCTCCTCTCTTTCTGATAGGTGAAATGACTTTTCCCTAAAAAAGGGTAATGTGAACTTTCCGAAAATTTGGGTTTTGCACTCAACTCATGCAAATTTTCCATATCCCGATTGATGTTGGAATATTTAGGGCATGTAGAATTATCTTTTTTCATAGGTGAAACATGGCGCTCACCCATTGTTAAAGATCTATCAGGACTAATCGGTTTGCTGTGTAACGAACTGTCTCTTGTATAATGTGTATGACTTTTTCCACAAAGAAATGGAACTCTATATTGACTAGTTGTTCAGATAGCACTTCTGATTGAATACCGTACTTCAAAAATAGTGAAACTGGAAGAGGAATTTAATGTAGTTAAAGAATGTTGGGAGAAATTCAGACAATATGAGTTATTTAAGGAAAGAGAAACTGCTATTAACAAGAAAATTATGTATTTTAAAAATGGTCTCATTACTAATAAGGAAAACAAATTGATAAGAGATCATAATGATTTCCTGAAAGGAGACATTTATGTGTATCATAAGTCCAAATATGGTACAGGACATCAACAGAGATATGACAATAGATATAGACCATACACACATTTTACAAGAGACAGCTAATAGGTCCCATGAATTTAAAACATCTCCTTGGTCATCTTTTGAATGTGAACCACTCTTTATTTCCAGATATAATAAATGTCCAATCAGAATTAGAAATAATATTAATCATAATTTTAATATTTTACGCTTAGATCCTTTATTAAAATCTACACTGGGAACAGAAGCCAAAATAATTTTCAGGAAAGCCAAAAATCTTGGCAATTATTTGGCTCCAAGTCATTATGTTAAATGACAAAATATTGGTTTAAAAAGTACTGTTTCTTCTTGGTAATTTGCTCCTAATTCCAAAAGATTCATGGGATGTTTTAAATGTGGGGTTAATAAGTGCACAACTTGTAATTTTATAGACTGTACAAAGAATTTGTAATCTTTTTCAACAAAAGAAAAGTTTCTTATAAAATCATACATTAATTATAATACTGAATAGATTGTGTATATGCTATATTGTACATGTGGGTATCAATAATCAGTAGAACGACTAGAAAACTCAAAATTCGGTTTATGGAACATAGACGTAACATTAAGAATAACAAAATAGATCATAGTATTCCTTGACATTTTGATATATGTCATGAAAATAATAACGCTAGTTTACGAATAATTGGCTTAGAATCTATCCCTGTTACAGCTAGAGGAGGTGATAGACTTCAACGCCTATGCCTCCGTGAAACATACTGGATCCATTGTTTAAGACAATGACACCGGATGGTCTAAATAAGTATACAGATTTAAATTTTGATTAAATGTCCAATATATTGATGAGACCTTTGAATACATTATACTGGATGTACGATATCAATAAGAAAATTTAGAATGCAATTCAGGATTTGGAGATTGTTCTTTTGTACTGGTCCTGTGGGGGGATTTAAACTCAGGGCTGTTGGTTTGCCGGGTGGCTGCTCTACCCGTTCAGCCATCTTTAGACTAGATTTTTATATGAGCCAAACATTATACTTATAGAGGCCATAAAATGAACATTATCTTGAATATTGTATATATTGTTTATTACTTATTAATTTTATTATTTATTATTAGTCGCATTCTCTTGCTTTTTATATGTTAATGTTTCTTTATTTAACACAACTTGTTTTACTTACTTTATCAGCCAATGATTGGCTGCTACCTGAATAAATAACCTCCGGGTTTCTTTCACCATTCATTCCTTCTGATGAATGTGTCTCAGGGCACAGAAACGCGTCAAGGCTGTCCTATTTAACATTAGACTGTACACTTATAACTACAGACTATTGCTGAATCATAGTGGAGAGGATCCGACATATCCAGTATAACTCAAATGCTACTTGTATTCATTGACTATAAGAATATCTCTTCAGGTGGAACCTCACTAATAGCAGAGGGATCGGTAATTCAGTGCGGTGTCACTCCATATCTATATAAACTGTGAGTAGCTTGCTACAATCAAGCATAACAACTATTAATTTTTACACTCAGAATCTATGTTCAGCAACGTTCTATCCATTCCATCTCCTGAATTCGGGACTTATATGTGCACATCTTAATTGTTACTTATCTAGTTGTCGAATTAGTTGACATCATTGGATCCATATTTGTTTTATTATGGTGCATCATTTATATTTATATATTATTTTTGTAATCTGTTTATATTGTCTAATTTTTTAATTATTAAATGTGAATATGTTTTATGTATGAGAATGCGACGTATGTGAATTATTAATTTATTTCAACTTAAAATTTCAATGTTTTAATCCCAGAGCCACTTAGATATCACTTTTTCCTTATGGCAATGAGCTCCGTCATGCTGCAAAATGCATTATTCTTCAATAAACTGTTCTTGGATGATTGGGAGAAGTTGCTCTTGGTGGAAGTTTAGGTATCATTAGAGAAGTGGTTTCTTTACTGGCCTTCTTGACACCAGGCCATCCTCCAAAAGTCTTTGCACTCACACCTGCCTGCTGCCATTCCTGAGCAGGCTCTGCACTGGTATTGCCCAGATCCCACAACTGAATAAACTTTAGGAGACAATCCTGGCGCTTGCTGGACGTTGTTCGGCGCCTTGAAGCATTCTCCACAACTACCGAACCTTGAAGTTCTTGATGATCCGATAAATGGTTGATTTAGGTGCAATCTTACAAGCAGCAATATCCTTGCTTGTGAAGCAAATTTTGTGCAAAGCAATGATGACTGCACCTCTTTCCTTGCAAATAACCATGGTTAACAGAGGAAGAACAATGATTTCAAGCACCACCCTAATTTTATAGCTTCCAATCAGCATGACAGAGTGATATCCAGCCTTGTCCTTGTCAACACTCTTGCCTGTGTTAACGAGAGAATCACTGACCTGATGTCAGCTGGTCCTTTTGTGGCAGGGCTGAAATGCATTGGAAATGTTGTTCTTGGGGGAAAGTTCATTGTCATGGCAAAGAGGAACTTTGAAATTAATTGCAATTCATCTGATCACTCTTCATGACATTCTGGAGTATATGCAAATTGCCATCATAAAAACTAAAGGCATCAGACTTTGTGAAAAATAATATTTGTGTCATTCTCAAAACTTTTGGCCATGACTGTATGCTAAGGTACATTTAATGCTAAATACAGTAGTAGCCAGAGGAGTAAATTGTTTGCCTGAACCTTGAAAATATATATATTTCTGTGGTGGCCGGTGAGGGGAAGGAGAGGGGGAAGGGGCATTTAATATACCACAAACACTTATTGAAGTTTGCATCCTTATGCCTGTCTTTTATCTTCAGAGACATCTAGAGAAGTCATCTAGATATACATTTTGTTTTCTTTGCCAAGTTATTGTTGTTGTTTGAGTATTAAGGCATCTGCCTTTCCCTTAAAGGCCATTTAATTTTGTTTACCTATGCCTGTCTTTTCTCTTCTCTTTAGAAAAAAACAAAGAAAAACAAAATGTCAGATGAGGAGCAGACTGGACCCAGTCAGGCCTCTAGCAACTCAACCAATTTCACGCACAATAGGTGACAATAATAGTTGAGATGGCAGTGGAGAAGCTGCACTCCCCCAACTGGCAGCTCTCCGCCAATGCCAAGAAACGCAAATGGGGTGAAATAACAGTACAGGTCAATGCTGTGGTTCCATGTCATCAAATGATGTCTGATGTTTGAAAACGGTAATTGCTTTTCTTGGGCCCACTAATTCATATATTATTATCTGCAACCATCGTACAGGTCAGGTTACTGTTAACATTATAATTATGTAATTCTAAGATATATAATAGTTTGGGTTTGTTGGAAGACTCATTGATTCAAGTTGTATTCATTTCTTGTGGTAAATTCTACTTTTAAAAAGTGTATGTTCCATTGTTACATTTAGACAACAAGGGCATGACAGACATTTGGTAGTGTGTGTGGGTGTGTGTGTGTGTGCATATATAAATGTGTGTGTGTGTGTGTATATATATATATATATATATCATCTTCTACAATGTGTACCAAATATTCTCCTTTTGCCTATGGTCAAATATGATTATCTTTTCTCATTTTGCCAAGCTGGCATGACTTTAAGCTGCTCCCCCTCACAATGCAAGCTGCCTCCCCTAGAGAACAAGACATTGGCCTGTATTAATGCTGAAAGAGTGCAAGGGGGGCGCCATATTGACACAGGCTGCAGACCAACCCTATTACAACCTCTTACAATAGGTACATATTAACTATTTACACATTGTATCAGATATTTGTCAGTTTAGCCTAGAAAATCTAGCCAACATTTTATGGCTTATTTATAAATGTATACTATACATAACAAATAATTGCCACTTCACCGGCAACATCCTACTGCACATTCAGTCCACAGTGTATAACATTAGGAATAATTAGTTTAAAAATCATATCAGGATCCAAATGATGCATTTTAATTATCCACCACTCATATATGATGGTTGATACAGTGTCACGTTTACTTTTGTCCCCCAAAATAGGAGGCTGCATTACAAAATTATTACACATCTACATGGTTGGCAAAATTGGCATTGTTTCCAATAGGGTACATGTTGGTTTGATTGGGAATACATTACTCTTTTGGTCCATACTCAATTACATAAATGGTTGCATGCAGCAGAGTATTAATCATTTCTATCCTGAGGTAAATGCCTACTTTCAGTATGTCCCAGTGGTGTCCGCCCATCGAACGCCCCTTTTTCCTCCCAAAAACATAAGATGTCGTAAGTGGTCCTTGCGCTCATTTTTGCAATTACTTTGCTTACTTGAGCGTCCTTATCTCATTGTTTTTCGTACGCAACTTCTGGTTCTAGGTATGCGCAGTGTGGTTTTGCGCATGATACGCACAAAATCTCCAGATATGTCCGCTAATTATCCCCAAAGACTTTTGATACTTTTATTTTGTAAAACTTTGGAGAATTGACATGGAGTACACTGGTCATTCTTCATTTCTTATCTACCCACAAAACTGCCTGTGTGAACGTGTAACTGCTTTGTGTAAGGGATAGAAAGGTTATATACAACAATGGGTTTTTAGAACGGGCTATATATATATGTTTTGTTAATCGGGGGTGGTAAGAGATTAAACTTTAAGAGGTTGAACTTTCAAGAGGTTTTTGTTAGTCATTTCTGATATGCACAAACACAAACATTTATAATCAAATTGTTTTGAAGACATATTTAGCATTATATACAAAGTAGAAATTACATTACATTGTATATCCTGTTTATTAGAAAGTTTTATAAACAAAGGGGTTTATTTACTAAACCGCGGGTTTGAAAAAGTGGAGATGTTGCCTATAGCAACCCATCAGATTCTAGCTGTCATTTTGTAGAATGCACTAAATAAATGAAAGCTAGAATCTGATTGGTTGCTATAGGCAAAATCTCCACTTTTCCAAACCCGCAGTTTAGTAAATCTAGCCCAAAGAGTTGTAGTATATGTAAAGCAAATGCTTATTTTTACTTTTGCAGGATTATGAGGTATCAGGAGTAAAGGTGTGAATTTTGCTGGCTGGCAAACACACTGAAAGACAAAGGGGAAATTATATCTATATGGCAGATTTGTTTTTCCCTTTCCTTAACAGGATGACCAGTTGAGAATGTGAATCTCAAACCTGCTAATACCAGATTATTTCCTTGTGATGCCTTACTACATCAGGGACTAGGCCATAGAGCGATGCACTTGTCTATATGAATTTCCAGACAGTCTGATAACTACAGTGTTAGATTGCCGGACTTGTATGGAATCTTTCCCAGTTCAGAATGGGGAGATATTGACTTTGAACAAGACTTACACTTTCTTTGTCATGCATTAAAATGAAAATTGAGTCACACATACAGTGATCTTACATGAGACTGAAAAAATATACACATATGTTAAACATAATATGCAAAAAACAGTACATCATACCATATGTTTTTCCACCTGTTCTATATTATGTATGGGAGAGGAGCATTCAAATGGCTCCCTTATGGAGCATATGGAAATTGTACTTTAGACACGTTAACTGCCATATACTATGGTAGTTCCACATAACAGCCATTTATGACACTATCTTTAGGTACCTTGGAGAAGAGTTACAAATGATCAAGAAAGATCATTCAACACAAATTAGTGCTGCATTACCTTACAGCCCAGGGTGGAGGCTACTGCTTTACATTGTCCACCCTGTTTGGTGTACAGTGTTGTTCATTCTACACCAATGACACTGATATCCCTAAACAGTTATAAATCAGCACATACAAGAAATTTTGTTAGTAAGCATCAAGGCCAGTGAAATTGATTTAGTTGGATACACCCAGCTAACTGGTTTACTGGAATAAGAGGGTGGTTTAGTGAAATTTGTCATATCAGCCAATCAGGGGATAGCAGCCTCCACTTCAGGTTTCCATCCAAAACCAGTTCCTGGGAGCTGCCATCTTGGATATGGTCACCTGATCTATCTTAGCAACAGAGTGTTGCTTCTGCCCAGCTGACTGCAGTCTCCAATAAGGAATCATCAACTACTATAAAAGGACTTCCTGAAGCCCTCGCCTGTTCCCAGTGCAGCATTGTTATTTCAAACGCCAACCTGGTTCCCAGCAGTCTGCAATCCTTTCTGTTGTTCCAGTTCAGACAGTGCAGTCTGCATTCCAGCTCCATTCCGGTTCCAGCATTACCAGCTCCATTCCGGTTCCAGCATTACCAGCTCCATTCCGGTTCCAGCATTACCAGCTCCATTCCGGTTCCAGCATTACCAGCTCCATTCCGGTTCCAGCATTACCAGCTCCATTCCGGTTCCAGCATTACCAGCTCCATTCCGGTTCCAGAATTCCAGATCCATTCCGGTTCCATTTTGGTTAATTTTTCCAGAATTCTGGTTCCATTTCGGTTCCCTCATTCAGCATTCCTACCCAGCATTCCGGTTCCGTTTCTGTTCCATCATTTAGCATTCCGGTTCCAGCATTCCAGCTCCATTCCAGACTCAGCAATTCAGTTCCTGTCTGGTATTCTCTGCTAGTTTATCACCACCTTCTCCTGTCATTTCACCTATATGCAAACAAACATAATCAGGCCACCTAGCTTTGTGTATGTAGTCACCAGTCTAACTCTAGAGACACCACCCATGCTGGGTACAGACAGACTTTCTGCAACTAAAGGCAGCAATCTTGGTGCAGATGTGGATGACCGGGCCCACCAGGAAGGCACAACGATTTCATGACTGATGGTATAGAAACGTGCCCAGCTGGCTGACCAAAATACACTGGTCAGAATGTTAGAATTTCTGGCTATCGACCATTGCGAGCGGAACCTAAGTCAGGAGCTACAGAGATAGTTACTATAGACCACCTCTCAGTCATTTTAGGAGCTTGCAACAGCTTTTGACTGATTTTACACTGTCGAAAATTTGGCCCAGACAGCCGAGAAAGTTTTCAGGATGGACTTCAGGCTGAAACCAATACCAGAGGTTAGAACAGACTGCTAGGTGGCACTTCCGGAAATATTGTCCAAATCCTCCAGAACTGATGGATTTTGCAGTGGTTCAACTAGGCCCCAGATTCCCTGCTTTTTTTTTACCATGTCCTCATACATGGGGAGCTCACTGTTGTTCTGGGTGATCATATTGATACAGCAACAGGTGGTGTTAGCGTTGGTGGAATCAGGTAGTGAATTCAACTTGGTGTCAAGCACTGTAGTTCTAAATGGCCTATCGGCCCATCTACAGTCAGTGAAAGTCTTGTGCATCCAAGGGGTCACCGAGGAATATGACCATTTCTGTTATCCCATTACTGTAAGGGGACAAACAGTGCAAGTGGTGGCTGTAATAGCCCCAAGGCTACTATACCCCTTTTTTCTGGGGCGAGACATTATAGCCACTGGCTGAATATCTGACCCTACTTGATTCTGTCTTTCCTAGCCCGGAACTGGAGATAGAGACCAAGAAGCAGCAATACCTGCAGCCTGATAGCAAGCTTTGGCTGTAACTAGGCAGACTTTGTGTTCCATAAGATTGGAGGGAAAAGTCCTGGCTGGAGAAAGTTGAAAGGAAACAGAAACCTTTCCAGCAGGTCAGGTAATTAGTAATCAATATCCAGGACTATATCTCTCCAAGAGTTTGCGATAGACCAGCTAAATGATTGGAAAAGTGCATTTGAAAATGCTTATAAATATGTTGTAGAAGTGAGTGGAGTATAGAAGGCTGAGAGACCGGCCAGGGGAGAACCCTATTTCATAATAAAATCTCCTATATAGTGTAGCGATGGTTCAAGAGAAAATAGTTAATCAACTCTTGGTGCCACAGACACACATCCCTTTGGTATTAACAACAGCCTATACATACCTTTTGGGGGGGCATTTGGGGGAGGAGAAGATTCTAAATGTGGTGCTCATGAGGTTTCACTGACCGGGAAACTGTATGGCAGTCAAGAGATACTGTCAAACCTGCCGGGTATGCCAGCGGACTTCCCCTAAACCAGTCTATTGAGCTCCCCTGGTACCTCTCCCTATAATTTCAATTCCATTTGAGCGAACTTCCATGGACCTAATGGGTCCCTTGGAGAAGTCTGCCTGAGGGCATCAATATGTATTAGTAGTAATTGATTATGCTACACAATATCCTGAGTCCATTTCACTACAGAATATTCAATCAAGTACTACTGCAAAAGAGTTGCTATTAATGTACACTTGATTCCGAATCCCAAAAGAAATCTTAACAGATCAGGACACTCCCTTCATGTCAGGATTAATTAAGGAGTAAATTGCTAGGGGTACAAAGACTGCAGACCTCAGTTTATCATCCAGAAACTGACGAGTTGGTTGAGCGGTTTAATAGGACCCTTAAGCAAATGATTAGAAGAGCCGTGGCTCAGGATAAAAGAGAATGAGATACCTTATTACTCTATCTCATGTTTGCGATAAGGGAAGTGCCCCAGACATTAAGGGGGTTCCGGATACTCTCAAAGAAGGGTGGTAACAGTTTGTGGCCCAATTCTACGATCAACTACAGCAGATTGGTTCGTTGGTAAAGCAACATTTAACGGAAGCATAGAGATGGCAAAAGACAAAAGAAAGGTTCTGACACCCGAGCCACCTGACACACTTTTAACCCAGGTAACAAGGTGCATGTTCTGGTACCAACTGAAGAGAGTTAATTGTACGCACATTGGCAAGGCCCTTATATGGTAATAGATCCCATAGGACTAGTCAATTACTCGGTTTGGCAGCTTGATAGATGGCGAAAAGAGCAAGTCTATCACGTTAACTTGTTAAAGCTGTTGGTGGAGGAAACCCCAACGTTATTGATGGGAGCAATAAAAACCAAAGGCTGCACCATGGAGTCTTCACTGACACCGACTCAGAGATGACAAGCATTAGTAATGGTAACTGAGAATAAAGATGTTTTATCAGCTGCTCCAGGATGCACCGAGATAATTGAACATGAAATTGTCACTCTACCAGGGGTTATAATTAACCAACAACTGT